>NW_016908756.1:571992-626187 GCF_001483705.2 Eufriesea mexicana | reverse complement strand
AAATATTTATATACAGTAAATACAGTATATAAATAAAATTTGTATACAGCAAATTTGTACACTGTATTTACTACATATGTACAATAACAAATTTAATAGATTTCTATATGAAATATTTATATACAGTAAATACAGCATATAAATAAAATTTGTATACGGAAAATTTATACACTGTATTTATCACATATGTATAATAACAAATTTAATATATTTCTATATCAAATATTTATATACAGTAAATACAGTATATAAATAAAATTTGTATACAGAAAATTCATACACTGTATTTACCACATACGTATAATAACAAATTTAATATATTTCTATATCAAATATTTATATACAGTAAATACAGTATATAAATAAAATTTGCATACAGTAAATATAATAAATTTTTGAATTTAGTTAATAACATAAATTCGCTGCATATAATTTTAATAATATTCATATATATAATATGAAATCAAAGTAGATAGCAAGACCATATACAGAAGTTTGATATAAGAACCATATGCAGGTTCTGTATGCAGAAATTATTGTTTAGGGAGCTGTGTGTATGTAGCCATTTGAATATGGTAGATGATACATGAAAAAGTGTTGTGAAGTAAATATGATATATATATATTAAATTTATATGCAGCAAATTAAACATTTATACACTGTATTTATTACACCAGTAACAACTTCAATATATATTTACATTAAATTCACATACAGTAAATATAATAAATTTTGTAATTTAATTAATAACACATAAATTCACTGCATATAATTTTAATAATATTCGCATACATAATATACAATCAAAGTAGATAGTAAAACCGTATACAGGAGACTGATATAAGAACAGGTTATGTTACAGTTTCTGTATGTAGAAATTATTGTTTAATTAGCTGTGTGTGCGTAGCCATTTGAATATGATAGATGATACATGAATAAGTGTCGTGAAGCAAATACGATATATAAATTAAATTCGTATGCAGCAAATTCAACATATTTTTATATTAAATTTACATATAGTGAATATAATAAATTTTGTAATTTAATTAATAACATATAAATTCGCTGCATATAATTTTAATAATATTCGCATACATAATATACAATCAAAGTAGATAGTAAAACCGTATACAGGAGTCTGATGTAAGAACAAGTTGAAAGTTTCCGAGATAGTCTTTGGACATACCCGTATAAAGATGCATCGTTACACATAAAATAAATCGCGCGTGTTCTGTAATACCTGCGGGTTCTCAACATTGAATTCCTCCAGAATTTATGTACGAAACGCTGTATGAAATATCCGAATATAATTATCCGACTTGCTTTATATGTAATACCCGAATACCAATGACGTACCAGTTGCGTCATTCGAATTTCAGCAGTTCGTGACCATTTATGTATGCACATACTTATCTCCCTATTTACTTATTTATTTAGTTCTCATACCTCGTTGCGATTCTACACGCGAGTCACGGTAAAATTTATATTCCAACAACCGCGGATTTTTTAAATTCCTATCAACGGAGACACGAATCTTCCATAGAAATAATTTCATTGCAGAGCATTGTCGAAATTAAATTTTGACAAACAGCCAAGAAAATCTCAGTCTCTGATAAGAATATTAGATAGTGATCTGAACTCGACAAGCGTAGAATCACGACCACCTCCATGATTCACTAATACCAAGAATCGCATTCTCCTAATTCCCGACCCAATTCTGAAAGTCATTTTTTAAATTCCTATCAACGGAGACACGAATCTTCCATAGAAATAATTTTATTGCGAAGCGGGAATTAAATATTGACGAACAGCCACGAAAATCTCAGTCTCTGATAAGAATATTAGAAACAATAACAGTGGTCTGAACTCGACAAGCGTAGAATCACGATCACCTTCATGATTCACTAATACCAAGAATCGCATTCTCCTAATTCCCGACCCAATTCCGAAAGTCATTCCCGGCATAAACCGCCAGTCACCGTCCCGTTATCGTTAGCAAAAATTCGCAAAACCGCGCTGCAATTATCGAAATCCACCGAGTCATTCCGGCGAAGCGGAAAAAAGGAGCGCAAAATATTACGAGTGCCCGCGCAGAGATCGCGCAGAAAAACCGGCTCGCAAGCTGTTACAAAATACCTCGCACTTTTACTTCCAAGAAGGCGACCATTCGCGCCACTCGTACCCAAAAATTAACCAATACCCGGGAACCACTTTTACCCGAAAAATCCGAAAAAACCAGCCACCGATTCGGCCCGACGTATATTTTCGTCGACGAAAAACCGCGTGCACTTTCACGCGATCGGTAAAGAAGATCGACAGGCGTTGAGGAGAATCCGCGGGGTCTTATTCGGGCGTGAACGTTTTCCTTTTCGGGAACGCTGGCCGTGATTTCACGCGCGGCCCATTGAAACGCCCGCGCGGCCGCCTTGTTTCTTATTCACGCCACGACCGCAGCGCCTCCTGGCCGCCGGCCGCGTAATTGGGTTAGCGGAACGCCGTCGCGTCGGTGGCCGAGCGCGCACTTCCGGCGCGCGACACCGCTTCGTACTCCGACGGAACACCGTCGACCTTCCGGGTGACAATCTAGGGATACGATGGTCAGAGGAGAGGGGAGGGGTAATTGGAGGTTCTTGTTCTCTTTCACTCCAAGAATCTCGGAGAAATTCGCGCTCGCGGAAAGCGAGAGCTGTTGGTTAATGGCGACGAGAGTCGCGAGTTCGATTGCTTTCCAGTCGAGATGACGATGATGGGTATGTATGATTGGGTATGATGATTTATGCGTGATTGCTAGGTTAGGTAAAAATTCTGGACGGAGGAGGACGCTCGATGCGTGTTGAGGTTATTTGATAGATCAGGTAACGATGTTTTGTGATTGGGTAGTGGGGATCGATGTTGATCGATGAGTGGGCATCTAATCGAGGCACAATTGTTACGAGATGTCTACGATTTCAGTGTTGCTATATGCTTGTTGTCATTCCTCCTTTGTTGGTATTAGTCAAAATTTAATATATCTTGTGAATGGTATGCGTATACTATACACCATTTTGTAACAGATGTAAAACGTTTCTAACCTCTTAAATAAATCGAAAAGGTGAAATAAAATTTTTTCGTACGTGGCTCGGTTTTCGAAGAAACTGACCTCAAATATTTGATGGGTTGCGTGCTTCAAATATCTCCCGTCATAAGCACCCACGTTGCAAACCGTTACTTCTATTCACATTCGTCGATACAAATATCCCCAACTTCGTGACCAATTTTAAACCAACCGTGCGTTTACATTCTACTCACTATGGACGGTGCGCCATCAAAAATTGGAACTGAATTCTTCCAAAACCGGAGCCTCGCACAAAAAAATCATATTCCACATTTCCTCCTTGATTTTTCGCGTAGAATATTTTGCATATGAAAATTGCTACCAGAGATGAACCTCAAACAAATCTACGAGCTAAGTAAAATACATCGGAATAACTAAAAACATCGACACGTCGAATAAGACGCTATTGTGGTTGTATCGCGACCATAACCTCTTGCACCCGTTACTTCTATTCACATTCGTCGTTACAAATATCCCCAAATTGGTGAACAATTTCAAACCAGCCGTGCATTTACATTCTACTTTCTATGTATGGTGCGTCATCAAAAATTGAAACTGAATTTCTTCAAAACCGGCGGCTCGCACGAAAAAATCGTATTCCACATTTCCTCTTTAATTTTTCGCGCAGAATATTTTACATATGAAAATTCCTACCAGAGATGAACCTCAAACAAATCTATGAACTAAGTAAAGTACATCGGAATAACTAAAAACATCGACCCGTTGTATAAGACGCCATTGGTATAGGGGTTGTTGTATCGCGACCATAACCTCTTTGTCGAGTCCCGACGGTAAAATTAAATCGCGACGAAGATAATCGACTCGACTGCCATCTCCCGGCCGTTTCGAGACCGTCCACGAAATAACTTTCGAAACGAATTTTCACACGAACCCGCGCGCTTATTACCTGACCTTAAACAGATGCATCTGGACCAGGGGGTTGGCGCGACGTGCGCCGGGCCTATTTTCATCCACATCGAACCGGTCCACGTGGACCGGTACCTTTATCGTCGAATTAATTTACGATCATTTCGATTGATACGCTCTTTAACTGGACGTCTCACAATTAACCGGCCGCTCCAAATATCGGCGCGGTTCGACGCGGCGCGGCGCTGCGATCGCTTAATAATAAATCGGCGATACGTTCCAGTTCCGTTCCACCGACCCAAATAAACGGTCTTCTCGATCGTCGTTGACAATTATGACAGGGCCGTGTAGGTAGGGTGCCAATGGGGGTCATTGGGCCGATGCGCGGCCATGAACGAACGTCCGACGCGGTTTGGATAATGATCCAACAACCTGCAACGACTGCACGAAACGCGGATAATTGAAGTGGGTGTCACATGATTAATTAACGTGCTGTTGCAACCTTCGGGATTTATATCTCTGCTTCTTGTCCCGCGATCGCCCATTTGCCGGATTAATTGAGCGACAACCAATATGGCGCCCTATTCCCACTCGGCCTCTTACAGGGCGGTACCAAGTCGAGAGAAAGCCGGGTGCAAATTGGTTAATTGACGAGAGCCAGGATAGGAGACTTGCTCCCGATTTTCATTTCGAAAAGATTTTCGCCCTTTTCCAGGGTAAGGTTAGATTAAATATATCCACGTGCAAATACGAACTCTGTGTATACAAATATACCTATTAAATTATTTTTGGAGCGTGGGTTGTTCCCTGAGATGTAAATCTAGGTAAGGTACAGTCATAAACAAGATGAAAATACATCTACGAAAAATTTTTAAAGGGAAAAGAAAAGAAGGATATTTTCCGCCATATTGCAAAATATAGCTATATTATGCTAGACTGTACTATATATAAGCCTACAAACGAGAAAAATTCGACGGGTCGAATAGTGAAATTTTCTATTGGCCAACGTTCCACTCACGACACGTTCGCCGCGATAAACGTTTCGCCGATAAGTCAGCGACAAGTCGACCGAATAGATCATTCCTGTATACCTTTACTTAATTGCGATTCAAGGTTCCCCCCGGCACTTTTGCGATCGACTATCGAGAAAATGGGAAACGCAGGAACTGGAGGTCACGTTGTCGCGTTGGCCCCGTTATCAGCGAACGGAAAGCGTCGTCGCCGGACACGGGCTTGCACGATCGATTGATAACACCAGACACTGCTATCCACTCAGGCTTGCGGCTGTTAATCGACTCCCGACGAGTACGTTTCTAATTGCGAAAGTTACAGGCGAGGTGCTTTCGCGTCTTCGAATTAATGGCCACGATTCGATCAGGCTATTACGGGGCGCAAATGAGATTCCAACGTTTGAATAGTCCCCTCGAGTCACGACGTAAAAATAATAGCCGCCATTAGCTCGCGTACGCTTTCCAGGCTATTTCAATTTACGCGGCACGCCGCGGTCGGTATTGCAGGCCGCTGCTTCGCGCGCGCCACGACAGGCGGCGCCACTTCTCTGCGAAATCGACTTACCGATCCCTCCCGATCGTTCGTCTATGCACACACGTTTCCTTGCACTTCGTACACACTTTTTCGCTCTATGAGGCTTCTATGTTTACATTAAACAGCGACTCTTATGTAAAATCGGACTACGCGAGGATTAAAGTGTCTTCGACGAAGAAATTGAGACGGCAGAGGCTTCGTTATCGACCGAACAATTGTCGGTAAGGTAGTGTCGACTAGCAGACCATTCTAACGTCACTCTTCAATGTTTACACGTTTAATGCTTCCAATCGTTCCGGATATATTAGCACGGTGAACGATAGAAAAAAGAAATTAAATACTCCTTTCACACGGAAACACGTTCTCGCATCGAAATCACATTCGCAACAGTGGCACGCACGATTACCTAGCCTACGATCGAACCGTTTCTCACGACTTTTCTATCCAACGAAATCCGAAAGTCATCGTTACGATTGTTAAATCGGTCCGAATGAAATCCCTATCTCCGATCGGATCCAATCTATGGAGCGCCTAATAACCATATTACAGCTTCCTTGAAAACCAACACTGATACAGCTCCTCGTGCCTTTTTCATCCTTTTTTTTTTCACCTCGTGAACACGTGTACCTTTTCTCCGATCGACTCGGTCGGTAACCGAAGGAGGAAGCGTGCGAAACCGCCCGTGATCCTTGCAATCGGCCACAAAGAGAAGCCTTTTATTATCTTTCAGTCATTTCGGCCGACTCTCCACGGAATTTCTTCCGTATCGAAGCGTGACGAAAGGCTCGATGAGACGTGAAAAAAGTGAAATCTCCGGACATATATGGGCTGATCCCGTGCTGCTTTCGATCCCATTATTTGAAACGGTTAGCTACGATCCAAGCTCCCATCAGCACCCAGGCTTTCGCCTATACTTCAAAATCACCGTTCTGCTTCCTAGCTCGCTGGGTAACCAGTAGAACAAATTGCAGCGATCTCTATTAACCAGTTAACCCTCTGGAACCTCGCGTCATATTTCTTTCCATGTATCCCGTATCTTAACGTTTCGTATAATACACCTTGCCCGACTTATTAATCACGCCTATTGCTAACTATTGCATCGGTCGCAAAATTATTTCCACATATACATTTACGTATAAAATCATCTCAGTATGAGATTGTATATTCCTAAAATAGAAAAATCAAAATTCTGTTTCGAAAATTGGGATTACTAATTTATTGAAGAACTAATTATTCCTTTTGAGGGTTCTCTTTTGAAAAGAAAAAGTAAAATAAAATTTTTAGAATAGGGAGTTCTAACTATACTACTGACACTATGCTATTGTCCTGGAATTTCAGTTTGCTCACTGAGGTTATTAAAAACGAATTTTCGATTTTCACGACTATAATAATTTTTCCCAATTTCCATAATACCTACTATGACTTTTTATTCGACTAAGGTATTAAAACCTGAGTTTTAATAAGTTGCTACTCGTACACTGTAGCCTTTTGAGTCGATTTTTATTCGAAACGCAGTTCCGTTTTTGCCCGCCGCGAGAATACGATTCGACGCATGATCGCTTATTATTCGAAAGAAAATATATAATGTAGATGCAGTTCAGAGTACTCACCATCGACGTGAAGTAGAACTTTTCGAATTCTCTCTCGTGAAGCCGTGCTGCTGTTAGGCTCGTCGCCGCGTGCTGCCCGTGTTTCGATAGCACGTCCTCGCCTTTCTTGCAGAACCAGGATAACACCTGCAACAGGTAAGAAGAAATCGTAATTAGCAACGTGAAATCATTGCGAGCTGAAGTACTCGTATTTTATCTTAACATTGGTAATCGAATTTTTCCAATATCTATCAAAAATAAACGTTCCATCACCCCAGTACCCTTCCTTATTTTTATAGCCTCTCCTCCTTTTTCCATATTAAATAATATTGCAATACCAATGGATATATGACAAGATCCACAATTTCGAAGTGTCCCATACACAAAACAATTTTCAAAATAAAATTCAGGATGTCGAATATCTACCTAACAAAAATAAATGTCATATTACCCCCTTATTCTCATAACCTCCTTTCCCCTCTTCATATTAAATATCGCATTACCAATGGATATATGACAAAATCCACAATTTCGAGGTATCCCATATACAAAACAATTTTCAAAATAAAATTCAGGATATCGAATATCCATCTACCAAAAATAATCTCCTATCACCCCCACATCTGTTCTTCCTCTCACTCTCTCTATATATATTAAATAATATTGCATTACCAATAGGTATATGACAGAATCCACGATTTTGGAGTGTCACGTACACAAAACAATTTTCAAAATAAAGTTCAGGATGTTGAACATGTATCTACCAATAATAAATGTTCTATCACACCCCAAATCTGTTCTCCCTCTCACCCTCCCTTATCCTCATTGCCTCTTCCATTCTCTCTATATTAAATAATACTGCATTACTAATGGGTATATGACAGAATCCAGAATTATAAGGTGTCACGTACATAAAACAATTTTCAAAATAAAGTACAGAATATCGAACATCTATCCACTAAAAATAAACGTCCTATCAACCCCCAACTCTGTTCTTCCATTCTCCCCCTCCCTATATTAAATAATATTGCATTATCAATGGGTATATAACAGAATCTCCAATTTTGAGATGTCCTATACACAAAACAATTTTCGAAGTAAAGTTCAGGATATGAACTATGTATTTACTAAAAATAACCGTTCTATTAACTCCCCACTCTGTTCTTCCACTCCTCCTCTCCCTATATTAAATAATATTGCATTACCAATGGGTATATGACAGAATCCACAATTTTGGGGCATCCTATACACAAAACAATCTTCAAAATAAATTTCAGGATATCGAATATCTATCTATCAAAAATAAACGTCCAATCAACCCCCCACTATGTTCTTCCACTCCCCCTCTCCCTATATTAAATAATATTGCATTACCAATGGGTATATGACAGAATCCACAATTTTGAGATGTCCTATACACAAAACAATTTTCAAAATAAAGTTCTGAATATCAAATATGTATTTACCAAAAATAAAGTCCTATCACTCCCACATCTGTTCTTCTTCTCCCCCTCTCCCTATATTAAATAATATTGCATTACCAATGGGTATATGACAGAATCTCCAATTTTGAGATGTCCTATACACAAAACAATTTTCAAAATAAAGTTCAGGATATGAAATATGTATTTACCAAAAATAATCGTCCTATTAACCCTCAAATCTGTTCTTCCACTCCCCCTCTCCCTATATTAAATAATATTGCATTACCAATGGGTATATAACAGAATCTCCAATTTTGAGATGTCCTATACACAAAACAATTTTCAAAATAAAGTACAGAATATGGAACATCTATCCACTAAAAATAAACGTCCAATCAACCCCTCACTATGTTCTTCCACCCCCCTCTTCCTATATTAAATAATATTGCATTGCCAATGGGTATATGGCAGAATCCCCAATTTTGAGATGTCCTATACACAAAACAATTTTCAAAATAAAGTTCAGGATATCAAATATGCATTTACCAAAAATATACATCCTATCATTCCCCAAACTTGTTCACCCTCTCACCCTCCCTTATCCTCATATTCTCTCCTCTTTTTTTCATATTAAATAATATTGCATTACCAACAGGTATACGACAAAATCCACAATTTCGAAGTGCCTCATACACAAAACAATTTTCAAAATGAAATTCGCGATATCAAACACCTACCTCTCACCCTCTGTCATTCTCATCCCCTCACCTTTTCCAACATCCTCGAAAAGCAAAAACCCAATCTAACAAGCTCTGCGCAGAAACGAGAGCCAACAAAACCGACTGGATTTTCCATGACGAAAAACCAGGTCCCTAGACGCGTACACACACACATCGCTCCACCTGTCGAGCACGCGTTACCCCGCAGGCAGGCAGCTTGCCATATCCGCGTGCTCTTTCAGCCGATAATTAGATCGGCTGGCACAGGCGTGTCACGCGTGATTAATGATTCGTGGTTGCGGCGAGCGAAAAGTACGCGAGAATAATTAACGGGAGCAGCGGATGGAGAGGACACGCGGAGAGGAGACAGAGAGAACCCTTGCGGTTGGTCGAGGTCCACCTCTCCTCGTCCTGCACGTGGTCGGTGTCTTTGACGACGCGAAGAGGACCCCGAGGAGCGGATCCGTGGCCAGTTTCGGGCCACGGAACGGCCGCGATCGCGGGCAAAGCTTGGCTTTTTTCGGGTCACTGGGCCGCGTTAGGTGGACCACGATGGGCCAGGCAGGCAGAGGCGTGGACGCGAGAGGAACGCCGCGAGTGGGATTAATTCGCCGCGATTTGGCCGGCCGTTTGAAAAAGTGTGCCGGTAATTGCGACCGAGGATGAGGATGCAGCATGGTTACCGTGAGATGGATGACGGCGGGGCCAGGGGCGGCTGCCGAGTAGAAAGTAACGAGCGGGAACGTCAGCGGGGCTACCGAGGGCTCCCGATGCTTCGGCATCTCTCGATTCGCGGATCCACACTCTTGGCATTTTAACCCTTTGCACTCGACGAACTTTTGGCTAGAGAAGAGTAGAAATTCAAGGATTCTCTACTAGAAAACCGACGATACTGTTTCGAGCAGTAAATAAATTGTATAATAATAGAATTGTAGAATTATTTGTTACGTTACGTTAAATTTGATATGTTAGTTAATATCGATCTTTCAAATTTTAGGAAATGGTGACTGAAGGTCACCTCTCGAGTGCAAAGGGCTAACCCTTTTACAATTTCAATCATCTGTTAACTGGTTAATTCAGTGGCTACAGTGCTCTGTTGGTGGACGTATTAAGCACCGTTAATTGTAAATACCTCTAGCCATAACTGATCTATACATTGATTATCGTAGAGTTGCTGAGGAATTTAAATCATCACTGAAGAAATTAGTACAACACCTACAGTATTGTGATGATAACTGTACTCGGTACTGTTTTGTCAATTGTCAATATCTCGAGCTCGACGATTTTCTGGCTAAAGAAGGGTACGAGTTGACAAATTTCATGCTATAAGGCTGATGATATTTTCTGAGCAGTAAATACAAAATCGTATAATAACTAACACGTAGAATTATTTAATTTCGGTACCTCGCACACTATTCTATTATTTTAAATTTGATATATTAATTAATATCCAGCTTCGAAATTTTATCAAACGCCGACTGAAAGGGTTAATCTCATAAAGTTAACACTTTACCCACTGGTAGTGACAGTTTCATTTATCTATAGACGAAGGTATATTCTACTATATTCTACTCGCTGTTATTTGAGCCGTTCTTTCAAAAAGGGGAGTTAATCGACTTGCGCAGTGAACGACTCATTTGTTACTGCCTAGACAATTTTATTATAGTTAGAAGATTTCGAAAACAATATTTATTCATTGGGAATACGACTGGGATAACGAATTTTACTTCGAAATACCGAGCAATGGTGAAACAATGCATTTTAATGAAACAATGCACTCGAGATGCGCCCTTCAGTCACCATTTGATAAAATTTCGAAGCTCGATATTAATTAATATATCAAATTTAAACTAATGTAACAGTGTGCAAATAATTCTACTTGTCAATTATTATACGATTTCTTATTTCCTGCGCAAAAAATATCAACAACTGCACAACAGAATATTTTTCATCTCGTACCCTCCTTTAGCCAAAAAATCGTCGAGCGCAATAATAGGAGAATAATAATTGCTAGAAGAGAAATTAATTTAGTATCACTCCTACACGTCATGTCATCGCTAATGATTCGGAGCCAATTTGACGTATATCAGAACTTTAAGATTAGAATAAAAGAAACCTAATTTCCTACAACACATTTAACACTAGATTTATAGAACCCGTCAATTTGACAGAAGGGTTGCTACAATTATACGATGGTAACAGATTTAGTTAATTTATATTAAGACAGTTAATATAATATATAATTGTTTTTGAATTAAACTAATCGTTAAAAAGAAAGACACGTGGTTTCCTTTACTTGTCAATTTGACAGGTGTCCTTAGAAACAGATATACAGATAGCGCCCGTAAGCCTAGTGTTAAACAAAAGGAACTAACTAACAGAAGAAATTAATAACGACTGTCAATGCTTGTAGTGTGCACGATACCGACCTTCAATTGAAAATTTAACAAATGAAATTCACCAACAAGAAGAACACTAACGTAAAGAATTATTTGTTTTACCTTTTTAATTAATATACCGATAATATATGTGAATATAGAATAGATACTACACATGGCGTAAAATTATGAATATTTCTAGACAGGTGTGCTTTGTTATGAATTTCGACACAACGAGCTCAAGAGGTTCGTAATCACTGCTGTAGGCTACGAGGTATATGTTTATATGCCGTTCGCTTCTGGCGACGAAGAGCAGGCGCGTGGTCTTTGTTTATACATTGCCCTGTGCCTCGACCGTGTTATGATTCTTGTCGAGGCATGTCTATCTCTGGCATAGAGCCAACAGCCACATGCTTCAGAAAAATTGTACGAGCCACGTGTTTCAGAAGAATTGTATAAGCCACGTAATTCAGAAAAATTATATGAGAAACGTAATAAATTTATATATCGATGAGAAGACAGTGTGCATGTAGGAATCTATGATAGAGAGATCCATTGATGACGATAATGATAATTATATCCTCAAGAAGAATTCCCTTATCTTGTATACTCTAGCTAAAACGACTTTAAAGAAAAGAAATAAAAATTTTCGACTAAGAATGATCAATAACCTAACTGTTGCTACTCGATGTGACCCGGAATTCGTGATAATTAAAGGAACATGATCTTTATTACGATTTTTAACCAATTAGAAATTGCTCAAACTTTGTAAACCTTGCTAAATATACCAAGGATAACATCAAAATAACTACACATGATTTTCAGTAAATGATAGAAAACTAATAAATATAACCTAACATCAATTTGCCCATCCCGATAACAGTAATTAACTCCCCATATATCAAATTCAAGATAGAAATGAAAAATTGTAATTCTACTCACAGTCATGCAACCTCCCCCATCATAAACCACAGACATCAATTCACTCTCGTCTCCATTCACTACTAACGTGACAACTTACCTCATAGTCACAGTATTTTCCCCGCGACGGGTCGATAGTGGCGAAGCTGTGAAACAGCGAGTCGTAGACACGCACCGTGGTCGGCATCCCGTTAAGGAACACGCGGAAACCTCTTGTATCATAAGCGCGCAGGTTATGCGGGTCACTGGGCCGCGGACCACGACCAAATGGCGTCGCTGGCGGCGCGCGCAGGTGCGACCGCGTGCGAGCCCAGTCGCGCGACGCATGCGCGTCGCGCGCTGTAAACACGCGCCCGGCGGCCGACGGCCGACGGATCGCTTCTGCGTGCCGCCGCTAGAGCGCGCGATGCTATCGCGTGCGGGGAATGCCCGATAACGCGTGCGGCTACGAATTAATATGGACACCTTCAGCGTACTGCTCGACTCTACGGAATCACGGGTCGTGATCCGAGGAACAGGCGCCTTCTTTAAAGAGTCGAGCGTGGGTGTCGGGCACACGAAGAGCTTAGGAATGCTTGGAAGATAGATAAGGTGGGAATGGGTGAGAAATACACGGTTTTAAGGATTCTTGGTTAACTACTCGCACTGCGATTTAATTGTACGTTGAAGTAGTATTTACAATTGGGAAAAATTGTCAAAAATTCTGGGCTTTTATGCACGTTATCATTCGTGAAATTATTCGTAATTATGGTTGTGTTGTGCTCAAATGCTTGGAGGTTAGAATTATGAATTTTTTAAATATTTTGGTAACCGTGTATGGGATTTAGAAAATTCTTGATTTTAACTTCTTAGGCACGGCTGAATTTTGCGTTTAACGCAAATTACGCGTAAATGATGCAACACTGCATACCTGACACTGGCGTATCAAAAGCGAAGACTATGTATTGTGTCTGTATATTGTTAACACTCTTATAAAACGTTGTGAAGGTAAAAAAGGGTGCAAAACAAAGCATATGAAAACGATATTTAATTTAAACGTTGAGCGATTGAGTCATTAGAGTACACCATTATAGTGGCGCGTTGCTTGGAAAAATAACGTCCACGAAAATCACTATAATAGGTTAAGAAGAGTTATAGTGTGAAGTTTGGATTCGTTTTCTTCGTAGTATTTAAATAACAGTGGATGGAATATTCAAACTTCTCAGCCCTAAACAGATCCACGACTCTCTCTTCAATCTCCTAAGACAAACACAAGAAGCAAATTTGATAATACTCTTATTATCATATATAGAGCTTCAAAAATTTTCTTTTCTGCACAATATCATGACACCAAGTGTGGAGAAATTTGACCCAATAACGACAAAGATTGCCAGCCAGGAATGGCAATTTTAATCCTAAATCTTATTATTTAGAGAATCCTAATTATTTTAAAGACCAGGTTTTCAATCTGCATACCTTCTGCGTCCCCAGGACCGTAACGGACGCGTCAAGATCGGGACGACAGATTTTACAGCAGGCATTTAGTCCTTCTATCGAAGGAAGACACTTCTGTTCCACATAGCGACGGAAGTGGCAGCCCGTGCCCGACTGGATGAAGACCTTCTTCGCGGTAACGATGCACCTTTCCCGAAACACGCGTTTTACGATGCCGCCTGGTTTGGCCGTTGGGACGAGCCTCGTTTTATCGTCCCACATTCGCGGCGCGGACGAGATGGAAAGGACGTCGAACCAGGAACATGATCGCTTAGCTCGCAGACCCAACGAGACCCAAATTTTTATCGCGGTGCCCGGGGTGCCCGCGTTCATCTCCCTTTCATCCTCGATTGGGGTGCCCCTGCTGGGTTTATGGGCCACGTTCGATGGATTTCAGGATACTATCAATTAGGTTTCAGGATTTTACTACCTATGGAGCTTGCATCCTTGAGACAATTCCGAGATTTATTGAGAAACAGTGAGAGATAAACGTGACATGAAATTTTCTGGTCTAGAGGGTAACAGGCATTGGTTTTCCTATTTTATTTTATTTTATTTATTTATTTATTTTCAATATTTAGACCTTGCGAAATACGCGTGATCCATGATCCATTCGATGAAATTTGTAAAATTCGTACTATTTTATAAATTTGACAAGTGGATCGGTATATAAGACACGTCGATACACGTATCATAATAATTTCAGTTTCATCACGCTCCTTCACATATTATATGAACCCTGCACTGCACAAATCGATTAATTCCACTTTTTGAAAAATTTTGAATATAAAAAGTTACAACTATACCAAGTGCTTTGACACTTAAATTTAACCACTGGCAAGAAATTCACAGACGCTTATGCCAGAACGGTCCAGTGTTTCTATGACAATTGCCTGATGACGTGTACACCACGTCGTTGGCGATTCTGCGACAAAAACATTCCGACGTGCGTGGCACGTCTTTCTAGCGCAAGTGATTAAGATTTCTCAAAAGGTAGAGTTAATCGATTTGTGCAGTGAACGGTTCACACGGTGGCCTCTAAACGAGAGACTGCTTCGTTGCGAGTTAGACGAATCACCCAAATGAAATTTTGAATATTAATATTTAAACGTGTTTCCTCGAAACTGACTTTTTGAACTTGCCGACACGATAATTTGGATTCTGATGAATCAATCGACTTCAAATTTGGGCAGTACCTTCAGCAGATGTTCCTCGATCACAGGAACCAAAAGAATTAAAATCCAGTGCGATTTACTATTTTTGTTCTACGGTCTAAATGATCCCTGTCTGCGTCTGGATCTCACTGGAGACTCACACCAGCGACTGAGGAAGCGAGGCTAAACAGAGGCTGGACTGGGGATCAATAGCTGAGATGAGAGTGATGTGTACACAGGAACCGGTGGCTGCCGTTCGCTGAAAGTTCGCTGGATTCTCGCATCGATAGGCGCATCAATCGGTTTATCGGTCAGTGCGGTGTCAGGCGAGATTAGCGTCGGTCAGCGTCGATTTACGCGAAGCTGCGAGTGCACGGGGGATTAATTCCCTGGAACGCGTATTTATAGTCATCTCCGGCCGAGCTTCCGCCATTGAACCGCCATTATTAAGAGAGAAATCTAGCGCCGAGAGGCTCTAGCGTGACGATAAAAATCGATTAGTAATTTAATTATACGAGTTTCGCTGATCAGTATTCAGTCGAGGTGGCTGCAAAGGGAGCGTGGCATAACACTTTCATGGAGAAATGCAAAACAGTGGGAGTCACCCGGCTGTCGATTATGCATGCACGCCTACGAGATGTGACGATGAACGATTTTCGATCGATTCCTCCGCGACGAGGCCTGTTAAACGTATTCGAGAGAAACTTTATAGTTCGAAGATATTATGAATGTATTACACACACGTGGGATTCGTGATGGAATTTTTATAGCCTTGAATATTGGTTAACACGTTCATTGGGAATAATGGAATTTACATTATTCATGGATACAGCGAATTATCAAATAATATGGTGGAAAAAGAAAGAAAAAATAACTATTGGGATATATAGATATATAGGGATAGGGATATATAGGGATATATAGGAACATATAGGGATATATAGAGATATATAGGAACATATAGGGATATATAGAGATATATAGAGATATACAGGGATATATAGGGACATATAGGAATATATAGGGATATATAGGAATATATAAGGATATATAGGAACATATAGGGATATATAGGAACATATAGGGATATATAGGAACATATAGGGATATATAGGGATATATAGGGACATATAGGGATATATAGGAATATATAAATAAAAAAAATAAATAAATTTATCAGCATTGTCCAAATTTTCAAGAAGTGCAAATTTTCCGCATTATATGATGATTCAGCTGTTCAAATCGACTTACGTTAACCAAAATTAAAAGAACTCAAATTTTCCAAAAATCTACGATATCTAGCCAAAGAAGAATCCACTGTATATCAACAACGAATTATCAAACAATATGATGGAAAAAGAAAGAAAGAATAAATATAAGATCCTGTTTATTCTACATAGTTTTCTGTGCAATTTATTAGCATTATTCCAATTTTCAAGAAGTGCTGATTTACCCCATTACGCGTATGATCCATCTGCAAGTCAGCGTATGTTAGTCAAAATTAAAAGGACTCGAATCTTCTTCAGGAATCTACGATATCTAGCCAAAGAAGAATCCACTGTATATTAACAGCCACTGGCACACCTCTTTTCGTACTCAAAAATACGCGAAATTACCGTTTCAGAAGTGGAAGCACTTGTACTTTCAGGCTTCACGAGCCACGCCTCATCACCAGAAGCTGCTGCTGACGCGAATCGGTGCAAAAAGTGCGTAGAGGAAGAGAGGAAGGATGCAGAAGTCTGGATTACACAAGGTGGAAAAAACTTGCCGGCAATTATAGCGAGAAGTCTTGGTAGAAAGCAGAGCAGAAACAACGCTCGAGAAACGCGTTGCGTAAGATCGAATTCGACGAAACGAAGGAAAGCACGATCCTCAAGTCGCGAGGAGGATCGGTAGAGAGGAAGTGCCAAGTCAGAGGAGCCATTGACAGTCATCGATCCCCACGAACGAGACCTTGTGGTCGATGAAACGATTACTGGGGCCCTTATTGGGGAAGTGCGAAACTTGGAGATGTAGAGAGAAATTTATAGAGATAAAAATGGAAGGAGAAAGAAATAGAAAGAAAGAAAGAAAGAAAGAAAGAAAGAAAGAAAGAGAGAGAGAGAGGAGCCCTTATTTGGGAAGTGCGAAACTTGGAGATGTAGAGAGAAATTTATAGAGATAAAAATGGAAGGAGAAAGAAATAGAAAAAGAGAGAGAGAGAGAGAGAGAGAGAGGAGGAGGAGGGGGCTTGGAAGCTAGATTGAAATTCGGAAGATCAAAATTCCCAAGTTTCTAGATGACACTTGAAGATAAAGAGAGAAATTGATAGAAATACAAAATGGAAGATGAAGGAAAGAGGGAGAGAGAGAGGGCGAGGAACGTGGAAGCTAGGTCAAAATTCAGAAGGTCGAGATTCACAAGCTTCTAGGCGACATTTGAAAATAAAGAGAGAAATTGGTAGAGATGAAAATGAAGAAAGGAGAGAGAAAGAAGGAGGAAGAGAGAGGAACGTGGAAGCCAGCTCGAAATTCACAAGCTTTTAGGCAAAACTTGAAGATAGAGAGAGAAATTGATCGAAATAAAAATGGAAGAAGAGAGAAAGAGAGAGAGGGGGGAGAGAGAGAAGGAGAGGAACGTAGAAGCTGCAAATAGATCAAAATTCACAAGCTTTTAGGCAAAACTTGAAGATAGAGAGAGAAAAATTGATAGAAATAAAAATGGAAGAAGAACAGAGAAAGAGAGAGAGAGAGAAAGAGAGAGAGGGGGGAGAGGAACGTGGAAGCTGCAAATTGATCAAAATTCACAAGCTTCCAGGCAAAACTTGAAGATAAAGGGAGAAATTGATAGAAATAAAAATGGAAGAGAGAGAGAGAGAGAGAGAGAGAGAGAGGGGAACGTGAAAGCTACAATAGATCAAAATTCACAAGCTTCCAGGCAAAACTGGAAGATAAAGGGAGAAATTGATAGAAATAAAAATGAAGGAAGAAGAGGAGAGAGAGCAAGAGAGAGGGGGAGAGGAACGTGGAAGCTAGGTCGAAATTCAGGCGCGTTTTACTGGTGGACTGGTCCGCGGAGGATGAGATTCGGTAAGTATGCCGTAGCCGCAATCAACGTCTTCAATGAGTAATCGCACGGCCCAGAGGCTCATTCTCGTTCTCGTCGGCGATCGAGAGAGGAGAGGCGAACGACATTCGTCTGCCGATGCCTCTGAATGGGCCCAGGCAGGTGGAGAAACAATTTTGAACGCGGACGGATCATTTCTCTCGATGTTTCTGAACGGTTAAACGCTGCGCGCGGTAATTTATGCGACACGCGTGGTACGCTAATGTCGTTCGAGGGAGCATCCAATTAGGCCGTAGTAATGCTCGTGGTGGGTGAGCGACGAATCCGTGGAACGTACGCCCTACATCGGGTGCAGTCGTGACGGAGGAGTTGCTCTTGTTGGGTGTGAGAAATGAGCAGGTATTACGGCAGTCGCTGCGAGCATTTGTTAAGCTTCGTGTTCGTGAGTGACAGTACATCGAGGATGATATTCGAGAGGGGTTGCGGGAGTCGAAGGTTATACCTGGAACTGGGGTGTCCGTGGGGTGTTAGGAGGAATCTCTGATAGCCGGGAGTCTCCGTGACCTGAAATCTGGGCTATCTTCAGAAACGTGGGCACTGTTAAGCTTCTGATCCTCGGTATAGCATTGCGAAGTTATCTGTGTCGAATTGGGGTGCCTTTGAGACCTGGAGAATCCCTTGACAAATCCTTGATCCTTGGTGTAATATTGAAAATTTATCTATGTTGAATTGGAGTGTCTTTGAGACTTAGAAAAACCCTTGACAGATCCTTGGTCCCTGGTCCAATATTGTAAATTTATCTATGTCGAATTCGGGTGTCTTTGGGACCTACAGAGTCCCTTGACAGATCTTTGGTCTTTGGTCCGATACTGTGAAGTTATTTATGTCGAATTAGGGTGTCTCTGAGATGTAGAGAATCCCTTGACAGAGCCTTGATCCTTGGTCTAGTATTGTGAATTTATATGTGTCGAATTAGGGTGTCTTTGAGACCTAGAGAATACCTTGATAGATCCTTGATCCTCGGTCTAGTATTGTGAAATTATCTACGTTGTCAAATTGGGGTGTGTTTGAGATGTAGAGAATCCTTTGACAGATCCTTGGTCCCTGGTCCAATATTGTAAATTTATCTATGTCGAATTGGGGTGTGTTTGAAATCTAGAGAATCCCTTGACAGATTCTTGATCCTTGGTCTAGTATTGTGAAATTATCTGTGTCGAATTGGGGTGTCTTTGAGATGTAGAGAATCCCTTGACAGATCCTTGATCCTTGGTCTAATATTTTAAATTTATCTATGTTGAATTGGAGTGTCTTTGAGACCTAGAAAAACCCTTCACAGATCCTTGGTCCCTGGTCCAATATTGTAAATTTATCTATGTCGAATTCGGGTGTCTTTGGGACCTACAGAGTCCCTTGACAGATCTTTGGTCTTTGGTCCGATACTGTGAAGTTATTTATGTCGAATTAGGGTGTCTCTGAGATGTAGAGAATCCCTTGACAGATTCTTGATCCTTGGTCTAGTATTGTGAAATTATCTGTGTCGAATTGGGGTGTCTTTGAGATGTAGAGAATCCCTTGACTGATCCTTGATCCTTGGTCTAATATTTTAAATTTATCTATGTCGAATTGGGGTGTCTTAGAGACGTAGAGAATCTCTTGACAGATCCTTGATCCTTGGTCTAGTATTGTAAATTTATCCATGTCGAATTAGGGTGTCTTTGAGACCTAGAGAATCCCTTGACAGATCCTTGATCCTTGGTCTAGTATTGTGAAATTATCTACGTTGTCAAATTGGGATGTGTTTGAGATGTAGAGAATCCTTTGACAGATCCTTGGTCCCTGGTCCAATATTGTAAACTTATCTATGTCGAATTGGGGTGTGTTTGAAATCTAGAGAATCCCTTGACAGATCCTCCATCCTTGGTCTAATATTGTAAATTTATCTATGTCGAATTGAAGTGTCTTTGAGACCTAGAAAATCCCTTGACAGATCCTCGATTCTTGGTCTAGTATTGTAAAATTATCTACGTCGTCGAATCGAGGTGTGTTTGAGATGTAGAAAATCCCATGACAGATCCTTGATCCTTGGTCTAGTATTGTAAAGTGGTCTATGTCGAATTGAGGTGTCTTTGAGATGTAGAGAATCCCTTAACAGATTAAGTTTCTCGATGACCAAAGCTCCATGGAGTCTTCAGGAACTTTGAACATTTCTCACCTTGATTTCTGTACTTTGGTCTAGCATTCTGAATTTGTCTCTATGAGATTGGGCTGGTTTCTGTAACCCAGAAGACTTCTTGACAGGCAGAGATTCTCGATGACTCCAAATATATGGAGTCTTCAGAAACTTTGGACACTGTTCACTAATTGCACCTTGGTCTAGCATTCTCAAGTTATCCATTTGCTATTGGGGTATTTCTGGGACTCAGAAGAATCCTTAACAAGCTGAGATTTTCTATATCCTAAGATCTATGGAGTCTTTAGAAACTTTGAACACTGTGCACTTCTTGTTCTTTGGTGTAACATTCCAAAGATATCTCAATCGAACTGGCCTATCTTTGAGACCCAGAAGATCCACTGACAGCTTATGATCCTCAATGCCCTCAAATCCATCCAGTCTTCAGAAACTTTGAATATTGCTCACTTTTTATTCCTCTATGCTTCCATTACTTCAAATTAATTCCTATTGAATTCAAGTGTCACTGAGACCAAGAAAATCCTATAACAATCTTCCAACTCTATATAACCTAGATCTACAGAATCCTCAGAGACTTTTGACACTGTAAGCTTCCTATACAGCGTGTACCAGTACCATTTCGAATTTTGGCACTTTCCAGACCAGGATAAACTCCCACTACCCAAAAATTTCCTGACACCACAAAATCAACGAAGATTTCAGAAACTTCGTACACTACTCACTTCCTATTCCGCGTTCTACCACGCTCAAGTTATCTCCATCTCGTGGAACAGGTACTGCGAGTTAGACCATAATCGGCAGGGATTAGGCGCGACTGCGGGGGTGTATTTTCGTACGGGGCATTTGCATACAATGGCGCATAATTCTCCGTCTATGAATTCTAATAAATAATCGAATCTCGCGAACGCAGGGACCAGCGCAAGATCGATGGTGATTTATCCCCGGTGGCCGGTCACGTGGCTGGAAATCCCGTGACAGACAAGCAGGGCTGGACGCGATTTTTCTGGCGCAACACGCTCCTACAGAGGACTTAAGCGAGATATTACACGACGATTTCATAAATTATGTAAGCGCCCTGGTATGTCGAACGCCGCGGCTCATAAATTACGCGCGATCAATGTACCCGGCTGATTTTTATCCGGCCACGGCATGCAGCTGGTGATTTGAATGCCGGCGTTACGCGATCATTTCCAGCCCGATACCTCTAGTCTGCTAACGAATCGGGTCGACTGATAACGATCGACCGACCTGCGTGTCCGCGTCAACGTGCCAATTCGATCAAACACTGAACCTGTGTTGCGCTCACACGTACACACGTCGAATCTTTCCTATCAATTCGACCCGGGAGAAACCTCCACAGCCGGCCTTTCTATGATATCTTTCAATTAACAGACACCATCTTCCCTTGATACGTTGCCTGTTCAATCGGATCTGTGCGAAGAAATCTTTAGGAACGATCTTCGCTTACGCAACCGCCATCTTGCATTGATACGATGTCTGCTACATTAAGCCTTTGCACTCGAGAGGCGACTCTCAGTCACCGTTTAATCAAATTCTAGAGATCATTATTAATTAATATCCCGAATTTAAAATTGCCCAACGACACGTGGAATATCGAGGTAAAATAATTCTATGTCGTACAATTAATTTGCACTGCTCAGTTACCGTTTTGAAAATATCGTCGACCTTATGGCAGAAAACTTTCGAATTACTATGTTTTTGTAACGAAAAGATCCCCGAGTGCAAAGGGTTAATTGTTTAGGCTCTCCGATTATGGGGCCTCAACGAGTGCTATCGTAAGCTGATTTTTGAATGAAGTTTGGTAATCAAATTATTTAACGACGAATAAACTTTGGTTTGCCTTCGAAGCACCAGGTTAAAATAGAGGACCTAAATATCGATAAATGAATGTGAAATTTTAATAATTAATAAATTCCAATATAGCAGAGAAACGTGATGAATTTCATATTCGAAAGTACAGGATTTATTTCAATTATTAAAAACTGTAACGTGAAATATATTTTTCCGAATGCAAATTCGTTCTATTCGAATAATTTATCTACTATTAATTTTTACAGGCCATTGTTGATTGTTGAAGATTGGTGATATTAAAAATTGTATTATTTATGGTGGAGTTTGTGTAGCTCGACTGTTTCTACTAATTTTGACATGGCAGTGGATTAATACTAAACCTACCAGGGTCCACATGGTGGTTTCTAAATTTTCAATTAAAAATTTCCCATTCGACACTCTCACTTGTCTCCGATTTTTCCTTCAATATAGGTATAATCAATTCTTCGATATCCTCTCATGTTCCATTACTCTTTAAACTTTCTTTCGTATTATCCCTTCGTCTATTGGCCATATAAGCGGTCATGGTAAGTATAGTGTTAAGTATATATACCCCTAACGAATAAATAATACCTAATACACGGGAACAATGTTAAAAATCTCTATAAAATCTTTCACTCAGCTCTACATATAATTTCTATGGTAAAGCTGCACCTAAATCAACCATCATTACGAATTTCAAATGACACATGCACGAGACCACTATTCAAAACTTCGTGACACCCGGTACATGGCAATTTCGCGATTGCTTCCCATCGAAACCACGACAGCGGACGTAGAAGCACTCTCGGAAATGGAGAAACGGGAGAGAGAGAGAGAGAGAGAGAGAGAGAGAGAGAGAGAGGCTGTTAATATTCCCAGGAATTTGATTGCAAGCTGTGATCCGATTGGAGAGATGGCGATTAAGCGAAACGAAAACGAGGCACGAGTCTTTGGAGAGAACAGAGAGAGAGAGAGAGAGAGAGAGAGGAGAGTGCCGTGTAATGAGGATACAATTTACTCCTAATAAGAAGATACGCGTCATATTTTACGAGCATACCCGGACGCTTCCGCGCCATGTATGGCGCGAGCGCGCGCGCGCGCGTGGGCCCATTAACAGGCGCGAATATCTTAACGAGAGGGACCGCGAGCGAAACGTAATCCCTCGGACACCCTCCGACACCTTCCCTCCAACCCCCTCGCGAGGACAGCACAAAGAAATCCTGCGTGTAAAATAGCGTATCCTGGCCGCGCGAGTTTTACGCTCCTGGCTCGCGAAACGATCGCGCGGTAGGCGTTCACCCGCTTGTAAATCCTGCCGTGAAATTAACGAGCCTCCGCCGATTGCCGCGCTTCGATGCCCGCCATGGCTATCTTTCCCGATACCTTGTCGTTTTCAAGGTCGTCGCCACGGTTAAACGGTTCTTACGTCCCGGAGATTTGCGAGGGTGTAACTTAGCCCTTGGAATTCTTTTGTTTACGACGAAACGCGAAATACAGGCAGGGCAACCCTTAACTTCGTATTTTAATAGCGGATCGTGAAATAAATGGGAAATACTATTGGTTAATATAATCGGAATAATATTAAATTATATTCACCAAATTTAAAAAATAAAATAAAATAAAAGATAGCGTTAAATTGTTGGATTATTTATCGAACTTTGATTCCCTGTTTAACCCTTTGCATTCGAGAAGCGACTCTCAGTCGCCATTTAATCAGATTCTAAAGATCGATGATAGTTACCCTTTTGCACTCCAGAGGCGCCCTTTAGTCGCCATATGATAAAATTGCGAAGATCGATATTAATTAATATGCCAAATTTAAGATAACCTAACGGTGTTTTTCTACGTGTCAATTATTATACTATTTCTCATATACTGTTCAAAAAAATATCGTCAGCTTTATAGCAGAAAATCTTCGAACTCCTATTCTTCTTTAGCCAAAAAACCATTGAGTGCAAAGGGTTAATATATATCACATTTAAAATAACCGAATAAAATAATTCTACGTCTTAATTTATACACCATTTCTTATTTACTATTTCAAAAATATCATCGACTTTATGACAGTGTCTCCGAATTACTATTTTTCTGTAATGAAAAAATCCATGAATGCAAAGGGTTTTCAAAAATTCTCAACTGCTGAGACGGAGTCTGACTCTACGTGATATATTTAATAACCGTTTAAAAGGTAAATTAAGATACTTTTCATTTGCCATAGGCAAGCGAGTTAACTAGTCCTCGCAAATTCTGGGTAGCACATGTAGAGCGCGCTTCGGATAACAGCTCGACTGCGCAGTTAAGAGGTTATTTATCATAGCGACAGATAAGCAGCCTTATGCAGCGAGTATGCGTGCGCATAGCGAGCTATGATACGGCACGGTCGTATATCGTACAATGAAAAATGCAGACTCACTAGCTTACGAAAAAGATTTTACTATCGGCTCGCGTTTCAGTCGGGATCCGCCATGCGAGCGACCGCCGCGCCATCTTCTCCCGCCGGACGCTGCAGCGCCATCTTATTCGCTCTCTCCTTCCCCGCGAAGGTGGTGACTTTTTTCACTGCGAAGTGGTAAACGAACACTGGGACCCGACTACTTCGAACAATATATATATTCACAGCGATCGCAATAAACGAAACGCGTTACAGAGTGACTTGTAACCAGTCGCCATAAAAGCGGTCCGAGAAACGCGCCGTTAAAAGGACCCATAACCCCGGAGCCTCACGGCGAGCACGGCGGCGCGCCACTACCGTGGACCGTCGACCTAAATCATACTCCTTAACCAGCGATAATTGTCAGAGCGGCTGGGCAAAAAGGTGGGCCACTTACTCTCCTCACGGGCACACACCGTCGGTGGATTTACATGAAAGAAAGCCACGGGTGCACGCGGGGGAGAAAGACCGCAAAGGCATAGAGAGGGAGCGCTAGGAAATTGCAGCCGAATCAATTTGATCGCGAGTCGTTTGTATCGGGCTCGGAGAGTCTATTTCAACTCTAATCGCGCTCCCTTCCCTAATGACCGCGGACACCGGAGTTGCGCGCGCATGTGCCTGACCACGGCGCATGCGGTATGCGAGCGCGCTGCTGCCTACCGTCGGCCAAGGTGATTCAAAGTGAGGAGAGCCGCTTTCAGTGAAGTAGACGGCAACTGATTACGCAGTTTCGAGGAAGAGAGCCGACCGGGTGTATCGTATATGGAAGGAAGGGTTCTCCGCTGGGACTCGAGATTATAGTTATTACTGTAATAAAGATACACGGTTTGTTTGCTCTCGAACGCGAAGGAAAAGGGGGCTCTCTGCTTCTTCTCCACGGCATCGCTCGCCGGTGGAATGCCGCGATTCATTCGGTCGCGGCAACGCGGGAATACAAGCGTCCCCGGCGTGTAATAAAATGTTTACACTGGCTAAACGGTTCCCTCGATTCCCTCCCATCCCACCCAATTTTTTACTACCCACTTTTCCTATATATGCCGCTTCCTGCATACCCACAGTCGAGTCTCCATTACTCGGACTGTAGGGTCGAAATTGAAACCAACGTGTTACGCACGTTTCGAGGTACTGGGGATAAAAGAAACTTGGAAATCAAATATTTCATGGGTGAAACTTAAACGGGGGTACCTAAGTATCTCCTAGAACTACTTCGATGACACAAAAAATATTTTAGCATGATTTCAATGATATTAAGATTGCAATAGGTTGTATAAAAAGTATTCTGTTTTTGATTCTTGATTTTGAAGATTAACACTATGCCGTTCGCTAGCACCACGTTGGTGCCATGCGCAAATGATTATTAATGATCCTACTAGCGCCAAACAACAGAATCCTGATTAGACTTGCGGACAGTATAGTGTTAAAATAAAAATTGAAATACTTGAGTCTATCTAAGAGGCAAAGACGATAGTACTGACATTTTTTAAAATTCTTATTACAATAAATATTGCAAATGGTAACCATCAACAATTTCCATTTAGTGACACAAAAATATCTAAAAAAAAAAGAAAAAAGTATAATTTATATAGCACGATGAATCCAATATAGTTAGGTGCAACATTCTCGTCCAAATCCTCATAAATTCCAGATGCTCCTTTTTACTCGAGCAGAAATTAAAAAATTTGCTTTTACCTTGGTGCAAGTTCACGGAGCGATAATCGAAGGATTGCCGACAACACCCTTGGAAAACTATCGAGGGCAGGAACGTGACGGAAGGGGGGCCAAGAAGGAGTCAGAGGCGGCTACCTCTTTCGGATGATCGTTGTCCTCTCGCGGATACGTAATTCTCCGGTGGCGAACACGGTTCTGCTTTTAGCACGGTGCAAGGTGAGAGTGCATTTTAAGGATAATTAACGGCCGTTCCCACGGGAACACTTTGTAGGGGATACTCCGTTTCGCCGATCCTGCGTTCCCGCTGATAAGCGGATCGAACGTGACCAATTAAAGGACGCCTTGTACGAGATCAGTTTTCGTTCAGCCGCGGACTTTCCAACGCAGTTTCACTCTCGAAAACCGGGCATGCTCGTGACCCCCTCGCATCCCATTTGTCGTGCCACGAATTCACGTTCGTTCGCGAGGTGGAATTAGTCGGCTAACACCGGTTGCATATCGTTTGCTAATTTTTAATTTGGGGATTTTCGCTCGTCGCCATGATTTTAAAATTCGCGCCAATGGATTCAACGAGTCAACGGCGCGGGATTTAGAAACAGTCTTGAACGGTGGTAAAAGATATGTAAAATGAGAAACGTACGTGTTATAATAAGCATACATTCATGGCAACAAAGATTGTATAACAAAGATGACTATAATCATGTACCACGTAAGGAAGACGATATTTATGTCACAAAATATGGCAATAATTAATAATTTTGCCATTAATTCAACCATTTCCTAATTTAATTAAAACTCAAGTACTCTGACAAAATATTCATGTAAAATCCTTTATATAGGGTGGACCAAATAATGAAATGAAATTTATGTCCCAAAATATGACAATAGTTAACAATTATGTCATTAATTCAACCATTTCCTAATTTAATTAAAACCCAACTACTCTGACAAAATATTCATGTAAAATTCCTTATATAGGGTGAATCACATAATAAAATGATGTTTATGTCCCAAAATATGGCAATGGTTAACAATTCCGGCATTAATTCAATCATTTTTTTAATTCAATTAAAACTCAACTAATCTAACAAAATATTCATGTAAAATCTCTTATATATGGTGAACCATATAATGAAACCACCTGCATCATTTAGAACATTAGATTTAATTAGTGTTTAATTAAAAACAATCATCCTTAACACCACATTTTCTAAGCTGCAATTTAGTCTTTATACTTTAATTAATTTAATTTCAATTAAGTCTTCATACTTTAACACTAGGTTCACGGACGTGTTTTGTATACCTATTTTTAGAAACACCCGTTAGACTGACGAATAAAGGAAACCACGTATTTTCATTTAAAAAAAAGAAAATTAAATTAAAAACAATTACAATATTAACAGACTCAATATAAGTTAACTAAATCCGTTAATATTATATAATTGGGGCAATTCACTAAAACCTAGTATTAAATACATTATACATAAATAATGATAACGAAGTTCGATGAAATAAATAAATTCATAATAGACATTAATTTCAATAGAAACAATTCCATGTTTGCAATTAATTCGAGCAATAAATTCGAAATTCATTTTATAGTTTCAGTGTCAATACAATCCTGATCCGTCACCCTGTACCCCAATCCTGTAACACAGCCTGAAAATGTACCCTCACATCGCATCAGCAATTAACTCCGTCATAAAAGAAGTCAAAGTAAAGCCCGACCACAAAAATTCCTCGAGCAATGTCAACTCCAGAATTTCCTGGGGAACACTGGCTCGGTGAGATGAGGCAGGCTAAAGAAGCAATTCGAGGGAACGCGTTGTACAACGAGATAGCTGTTTCTCAGTAACCCCTGGTACCCGATAAGATAAAGCTGACTCACTTACGAGGGAACATATTCAACCCATGCACGCCGAATTTGATGAAATTTATGCGAGAGATAGTTCCCAAAAAAATATTTCACACGTATTTATGCTTATCAGCCATCATCCATATCAAAGGGGTAAAAACAGGACCCAAAATTAGGGGCCCAGGGCACATATTTTGGAATATCTCGAGATCCAGAAGAGCAATATACAAATCTCTTTTCTGCACAAAATATATCTTCCTAGATGTGGAATACAAGCATGTAGAAATTTTTAGGAAAGATTGGAATTTTAATTGGTATTTATTATAATTAAAAATTAATTATAATATATTAAAAATTCGAATTTCTTTAATTGTTTGTCACACTAAATTTCAGTTCATATTCACGTAAATGGATAAAAGTAAATTACGCATAAAAATAGAGGATACGTGTTTGTGGAAATTGCTATGTTTTCTTTACAAATAATAATTACGATATAAATAATTTTCAGCATTCAAGGAGCACAGTGAAATTTTTGGTAAACGCGACTTCAGGACGACGATGCGCGCGCCTAATTACGCGCGAAGGATCGCGGGACTTAGGCCGGGTTTCCTGTTTACCAACGACGCAGGGGCGTCGTTGGAGTCGGGGCCCGGCGTTCGCCAATGAAATCAGTCTGGCCCTCGCGTGCTCCGTTAATTATCCGGCTGTTCCGCGAGAATTCGCGCGGATTTCCCACGAGAAACGAAAGCGGAGGCGACAGCCTCGTGAGAAGCCTCTAAACCGCGGCCATCGCGTTTTAATCACTGGAAGAGTTATTCCGCGGAGGGCAGGGTTCAATGGATTCAATGGATAGTGGATAAGCTGCTGAGAACGCGGAGACAATGAGATATCCCGTGGTATTTGAGACGGTTGAACTAGAATTTTTAGGTTAGGTAGCATCATTGTGCCTCGGAAATTGACCATTCAAACTGTCTTGAATTCCCACAAGTATTTCACCTCGGCAACATGAGAAATAAATAAACAGAAGACTCGTACGAATTATTATTAACACATTGACTGCCATGGTGATGATCATCAGAGATCAGCCCTGTCTCCTCAGTGGGGCCATGGTGGTCCCACAATTCAAAGCTTTCTACTTATTTACGTTATTCAAATTTTCAAAAAATAGTTAGCATAAAACAAATATAAATTTAATAAACCAGTATAGCCAGATCATGGTCCCACTGAGGAGCCAAGCGCTGGTCACTTATGACCACCATGGCAATCAACGTGTTAACCCTTTGCGGTCGATGTCTCCGTAGTGGGGACATTCGCAAGTCGAAAAATGCAAAAAAGTACAGGAAATTACAGAAATTAAAAATTGTGTATTTCTACGTATTATAAGTAGTATTAAACACAGGGAATCAGTTCCAACAAATTCTGCTTTAATATTTATATACTGACTTTAAATCTCGTATGGCAAAATCTAGAGCGAAATCTGTCGACAGCAAAGGGTTAATTATTATTATTCTCCTCTCAACCGTCTTCACATTCCACTAACTAAGCCGTCGAAATAAAATTCGAGACTATGCCAACAGCCATGGTGCATTGTCACAACCCATAGAAAATAATCCAAGACTCAAAGTCCACACCTCCAAAGTACAATTTCATCCTCTCCAACTAAAATTCACAGAAATCTACATCTTCTTGGGAATCGAGAAACAACCGTTGTCCCATTCCTGGTACACGAAATACCAATCCAACCTCATCACAATCTCGTCATCGCATTCTCCACCTAACCAACCTGAGCCGCCATCCTCCTCCGGTGATCGGCGCACAAAAGGGACACAGGGTATGCACAGTTCGTCACTCCGCGGGGGCAAAAATCGAGCAAAACAATGCCGGTCCATCCCCGTTGCACCGGCCACGTGGTCGTGGGAACGTCTGCGGCGGACCCCGCGCCGGGGACCGGCGTTTCCGGTCCTCTCTCGTTCGCAGAATCGGCCGCGTCGTCCAACAGCTCGGCGCGTCACCTCGTCGCCGTTGAATTATGACCGCGACCGGGCGCAGTATAATTCGTCGGCCGTATAATATATTGCGAAAATCAAACACGCCTGACAGCCGGTTGGCTAGACAAAAGGCGCCATTGGCGAAACGTAAATCACCTTAGGAGTCGAGTCTCCTCAGCCGGCGACTCTACGGGGTCACGCTGCCACCTTCCCCCACCCTGCGCCGTCCCCACCACTCCCGCCGCCCCACTCCGGCTGGCCCGGTATATACCCGGGCCTCGGCGCGCCGGGGCTCCTTACGGAGACCACACAGCGTGGTCTCGGACATGGAAGCCCTCGAGACGCGGAGTCACAAGTGTTTACGGACCGGTCTCTCTCTCGTTCGAGGCCGATTTCGAGTACCTGCTAGCTGCGCTCGCCGCTCCGAGCGCCGCGATCGTTATCTCCCGCCGATTCGTGAACCACCCCTCCACGGCTGCCCCTACCCTCCGGCACTGGGACGCTTTTTGGTTTTACTTTCATTTCGCCGCTCGAAAGGGGAATACTGGGTAACAGGGTTGGAGAAAGGCGAAGACACGCACAGGTCCCGCTCCTCTGACTGACTCCGTGACAGCAGGGTGGCTAGGATGGAGCAGACAGAGCACGCAATTAGACACTGTCGGAACGTTGAACTCGGAAGTTTGAACAGGTGTCTGGAGAGAGGAAAGGCGCTATATGCACGTCACTGAATATTTACACTCCGCTCCACCTGTGCCTCGCCTCTTTATCCAGGTTATAAATATGTATCAGCTGGTCGTTGCATACATGCACACGAATAGACGCCATTCGCACCTCGCGTGAGGCCTCACCACGGTCATCAGTCGCGCGAAAGACAAGCAGCCCTCTTACCGGTCACTAATCGGTCACTAATCAACGGCACCCTTCTTCTCGAGATCCGGAAGTTGTCGTACCTCGAAAAGTCACCTCGAACATCCTGCTCAATCCGTATGAGGTGGCACGAACGGGAGCGCACGAAGGCACACAGGGTGACGGGGCTGGCTGCGTCGCGACGTCGGGTTCGACCGGTGCAGAAATCGGCGGGTGGACGACGGGCCCCGCATGTCGCGCTATCCTTCACACGCCGCGGGCTTGGTGCAATCGCGGACAACACACGCGCTGGCCCAGAGTCGAGAGCCGGGCCCCGGGACGATCGGATGCTGCCGGCAGAGAAAGAGTCACTGATGCCCGGTCCGATCGCGCGTCAAGACGTACCTACGCCGCACCGAGCCGCGCGCCCCTCCCACCTGCTCATGATACTTGCGCCACATTGCCCACACACCTTCCGTTTCCGAAACGTCCATTCCGATTTAACGATCGGCAACACCATCGCCCGTATTTGGACTGGCCAGGTGATCCATTCCACTTGCTTTGCTTTGTTTGCCACTCGTTTCCATCGGACTCGAGCCCCCGCGTTGGCGGGAATTTTTGAACGGGGCCTTGGCGGGAAATTTGAACGATTCCAGGGGAATTATGTGTTTTAATTGTTTAGTAGAGTGATATTCGCGGTCAGTTTAGGTATTTTCAGGTTAACTAAGAACTGTCGTGGGGTCACCGATGCTGGTGTCTTGCCGGTGACACTATGGGCGTCATTAGTCATTCGATAGTGGTCACTGGGTCAGTGGGCATCACCAGTCTTGGGATGACGAAGAAGATGTTAGTTGGAGGATTTATGTTTTGACGGTTCTTGTCATTTCAGCACAGAATGTGCCAATATTTTTATATATTAGATCGAAGGTCGAGGTTGTGGAAATGATTTTGACACTTTAATTGTTTGAGATTGGGACTTAACAGGAGAGAAATTACCTAGGTTAGTATAAAGATAAATTCGAATGAATAAAAGGAGTCCCAAAATTCATGCAAGATTTGAATTTCGTGCTATTTGTAAAGTAAAGTGTTATCAATGAAAAGGAAAAGACAGTGTGACAGCTGTCAATTCAGGGTTACTTAAAATGGTTCTTACTACACGAAAGAACAACGCGTATTCGTGGTTAAGCAACATTTACAATTTATAATTAAAAATTTGTGTTTTCATTCAAAATTACTTCATACCTGAATTTTGGAACACCCTGTATGAGAGTATATATGTTAAATATTTTCTACGTGCGTTTAAAATTACCGTAGCTTCGCTATCTTTGGAAATATTGGACGGAAATTTCGCGGAAATTTTTTAGAAACACCTTTTAAAATTAATACTTGCACCGACTGTACTTTTGCACAACAAATTAAAATCGGTACACAAATTTATTCCACAGAAATGACGGTAAATTTCCAAACCCATATCTCAGAGGAATAACACAATGTACCCAATTCTCACGTCACGACCCACGAGCCGAGGCCCCAACAGCCTCGAAGGGGCCAATTACCCGAAAATTTTCGGATAATCGCGCAGTCATTGGTCACGGATTTCGTTTCCATTTCCCTCTTTATTTCAATAATTAACGTTTAATAATTACACGGATTACCTTCCATGTAATTACCGCCCCAGCACGAAGACGTCTCTGAGGAACCCTCGGGGCCCGATCTTCGTGGTCCTTCAACAGATTTCCACTCCCACTCCTCACGATCCACTGTCACCCAAATTATTTACCAACAAACCAGAACTCCTCTTTCACTTCCGACAACTAAACTACTTAATTTATCCCGATTTAACCGATCAAAATCGACACTAGTGCAAATCTAGATTAACTCCAAAAATCCATCTTATAATATTCCATATTATTTTTCTCTCTACTTCAACTTTCGATTTTATCGAAATCCGTGAGGATTTACACTGGTAGAGGTACAAGATGGCGGTTCGCGTTGTTGGATTAGAAGAACTGTACGCGAGTTGCAGCGAGATTAGCTCGTTCCGGCGTTCGCGAAAGCCCGTGACAGACTGAAACGCAAACCAGCCGAGGGTCGAAGTCTAATTAAGTGTAAATACGCGAAGGAAACGGCGCGTCAGTCACGGTCTGCTGGTAAATTAAGTGTCACCGTGGACGTTGGACGGGTTTAGACCGACGGTGTGCTCGCGTGCGATTTCGCTGAATTATGATGAGCGATTAGAAAAACGGAGGATGGAAGCGGTACCACTGGCGGGACACAGCGGAGACGGTGAAATGAAACATATAAATAATCGGTAATATCTAACGGAGGGAACGGAACGGAACGGAACGGAACGAATCGGTGGAAAAAGCTGCGGGCGATTGGAGGCGCTCAATAACGATCAATGGCGTATAATTATTTCCAGGATAGAGCGAGAATGCGAAGAAATAAACGATCGAGGAGGTGTATCCTGGCTGTTAGATTAGAAGTTTTCGACGTTGCACCGACGTTCCCGGAGGTATAGCCGTGCCTCTGGCCGCGACTTGCATACTTAATGACATGACTGACTCCGAAGCTATTTCCTGTAATAAGGATCTTCGTCCGTCCGGCTGAATGTACGTCGGCACAACGCGCTGGCCTGCGAGATACGAGAACCCGTGACGCATAATTCACTAGACCGGCTAATATTCCACGCGTTCGATGAATCAGCCATTTTTCTAACACGCGCGCCAGTGTTCCGCTGCGGGGATAGCGAGAATTCGCCAGCTTGCAGTGATACCCAAGTGTCATGGGACTTATTTTTCAATTTTTTATTATTATATTAATTTATTATTATTATTATTATTTTATCTAGAAAATTGGACCGAAATTTTTGGAAGATTCGAAATTTTATGGTATTGGAATTTCAGCTTGCAGTGATACCCAAGTGTCATGGGACTTATTTTTCAATTTTTTATTATTATATTAATTTTTTATTATTATTATTATTTTATCTAGAAAATTGGACCGAAATTTTTGGAAGATTCGAAATTTTATGGTATTGGAATATCAGCTTGCAGTGATACCCAAGTATCATGGGACTTATTTTTCAATTTTTCATTCTTATATTAATTTCTTTTTGTTATTATTACTTTATCTAGAAAATTGGACCGAAATTTTTGGAAGATTCGAAATTTTATGGTATCGAAATTTCGGAAGTTTGGAAACTCGACGAGTTGAAAGCTAGAATTTTGGAAATTTTTATTTTTGTAGATTTTAGGACTTTGGAATGTTTGGAAATCGGAGATTTGGAAATTTTTATAGTTCCAAGAAGTTCAGTATATCACGTGTTTTCATTCGTGAGATATTGCCGCATGAGATTCTTACGATTCATTCCTCTCATTAGCATTCGCCTGAATCGCACAATTTTTGCCACGCTATAGTATTCGTCTCTATTCATTTTTCCTGGCAAAGACGTAAATCGTATGTTTCGCAAACGAGTGAATAATAAACAATAATTTTTTGAAATTCCCCGACATGCAACGCTGCTATTCACAAGTACAAATACAGTGATTCTGCAACAATTCGATCTTCCATTTGCATTTCCTTGTATCCCACTTCCGAAAATTCTAAATCCCCCCAGAAAATCTACAATTTACCAAAAATCTATCCTCTAGGTACCAAAAACTGAAAATTTTTATTTATTTAGACGTCAAATCAAGTTTAAAATTTTCAAGCAACGCTCCCCTTTGTACCCAATTCTAAATTCAAATTTTCTATTTCCATGTTCCTCTTCCCAACCTTCAAAAATTAAAAATTCCGAAACAAGAAACATAGGGAACCTTCCAAATTCCCAAAACTGAAGATTTCCATCTATTTAGAATTCAAACTAAGTTTTAAATTTTCAAGCAAACGCTCCTCTTTGTACCCAATCCTCCATTCAAATCTTCCACTTCCATTTCCTTGTACCCCATTTCCAAAAATTCCAAATACCAGAGCAATGACCTACAATCTTCCAAATACCTAAAACTGAAAATTTCCATTTATTTAGAAGTGAAATCAAATTAAAAATTTTCAAGCAACGCTCCCCTTTGTACCCAATTCTAAATTCAAATTTTCTATTTCCATGTTCCTCTTCCCAACCTTCAAAAATTAAAAATTCCGAAACAAGAAACATAGGGAACCTTCCAAATTTCCAAAACTGAAGATTTCCATCTACTCAGAACTCAAATTAAGTTTTAAATTTTAAAGGAAACGCTCCTCTTTGTACGCCATCCTAAATTCAAATTTTCTATTTCCATGTCTCTCTTTCCACCTTCCAAAAATTAAAAATCCCCAAACAAGAAACTCATGGAACCTTCGAAATTGCTAAAACCGAAAATTTCCATCTATCTTCTATATCCTTATCCAAGGTCTGAGTCTTCAAACACCCAGTTATATAAAAATTCCTCTCGGTTGGGAGCGCAGGGTGCGGTTTCCAACGTTTTTCATGAATCACGAACGCCCGGTTACGTAACCTCGTGGCGGTATTCAACGGGATGAATTGGAATTTAGCAGTAATTACCGTGTGCCGCGGTTAGTAGCATAGGCTAAGTAGTTTCGTTCAGAAGTTCATCGGGAACAGGCTCGAAGCGATTTGATTTATGACAGTCGATTAGTTTTTCTAAGTTACGCCTGGGAACACGGTGTCTCCTAATTACTTTCGAGCACCGTATAAAAGCGATTTCACACGAGCGCGATGTGGCTCTTTGGGATCGAGCAACGAAACAAGATTCTAAGCAAGTTCGGCCCGAGGCTGGAATAAAGTCCAGTGGGATTCACCGACGCTTCCTTTGTGATCCCGCAAGTACCCGAGTGAAAATCAGCGATGAAAAATAACGGTTATGGTTTTAACCTTGCTTCAAGTATGACAGGAGAGCGTGCAAAAGACTATGACACATCCAATAAGAAGAAAATTCCAAGATTATATCGGTAAAATTAGAAAATAATTCGACGAGATACACTTTTATATACGTTTACTGGAGATATGGGCCGTGGTGGCGCTAGTGAGTTAAACGCACCCGCGTATACGTTAAAGGGTTAAACCAAAAGTATGGTGGTTAATATTCCAATTTTTTCTCATTTTGGTTAGAACAGTTATGGTCTCTGAAATACGCCTTCGTTTCAACGACGAACGTGGCTCGCGAATTTATATTACGTTCGCGGTTATCCATTTGTCAACTTAGCACCGGGGCTACCAGAACCCGTAAATCTGTCAGGGTTGTTATAATTCGAGGATTTCAGGGTAATATATCAGCGTGTCATTTGATCTCTGATGAGGCCGCGCTAACGTCAGGATATAATTTCTATCGGCCACGATTTGTACCCGGAAGCCATGAACCGTAACAGGTACATAAGTTGCGGGTACAGTGCACCGAGATTCCGTAAACGTAACAATTCTCGAATTTTTCTATCGTGCATCCGTGATAGCTTAACGACTGGATTTTATAACACGTCGGTCCATTTCCAAATATTTTGTTATTTTTTAACTTCAGTATCGGGCAGAAACTCTGATAATAAAATTCCGTAAATCTATGTACCAATGTGGAAATTTTTGATAAATTTCTTCGGTCTCATGCATCACGAATTTCTATCCAAGAAAAGTTGTCAATAAAATTATACAAACTCACCCATTTTCCACCAAAGTTTACTGCAAATTTTTGTAATTTTTTGATCAATATAGTACTCCATTTATGGAAGTATAATATTCCATATGTATACTAACAGGTGTACTCATTTCAAAATCAAAAATATTCCACAAATCCATCAATTTCTTTCAACTCCTCCTCCCCCTTCCCAATCTTGTAATCTCCATCCAAGAAAACCAGGAAATCCCAAAAGAAACAGCGAAAATATTTCCAATCTTTCTCAGCTGACTCGATACGATCCTCCATATCCCAATTACCCAGGTATCCCAGTACATAAACCACGATACTCGATTATTCCACGGACGTAGAATTAAGAATTCGGCGGTCACGCGAGGCATAAACATCGTCGCGTATCTGTCCATCTATTTATCGGAATGCAATTAATCGATGTGGGTTAACGCTGGATCATAGGAGGGAATATTCGGCGCGGCGTGTACCGTCGTCGATTTAATTGAAGAAGTGTGTCGCGAGGAGACACATAACCGCGGATTATCTGCGCTCGCGGATCAGAGAGATAGCCGGCTGAGATCGGGACCGAGTACCCAGTGTGTACACACGCTGTTTCGTCTATAACCGAACACGCAGATGGCAGAGAGATAAGGCCGCGACCGACCGCGGGGAAAGAGCCTGGAGAGAGATCAGCCGCGATTAGCATCGGTGGAATTCGCCGGGAGATTCTTCGGTCGCATCGACAACGCGACCCGCGCGAAAAATTTGTCACGACGCGTTCCGAGCGTTCTGCGCAACGTTCTGACCGAGTAAATGCAGAGAGCACGCTCGGATGGCTGTCTCAGTAGGTTCGGATAAGAAATTTCTGCCTGTATGGACAGGGAGAGGGTACAGTGTACGCCCTTTCACGAGGATGATTCAAATTTTTTGGAAATGATACCGTGCAAATGATACGACGAGTGGAGTAAGAAGAAAATTCAAGGATTATATCGGGAAAAGTAGAAAATAAGCCAATGAAATGTACAATGTTTAAGGTAAACGTTTGGTGGAGATATGGGCCGTGGTGGCGCTAGTGAGTTAAGTGGCAAATCGCCTTAAGATTGATGCAAGCGTTCCTGATGGAGGTAATATTGATTGAGATATGAGACAGTATTTTATGTATATTGTATAAATGAGATCGAAAGTATATGCATATATTATGGTTATACCCTATCACAAAGATGAAATATGTGTAAGATCAAGAATTTTTGGAAATGATACTGTGTAAATGATATGGTGAATGAAGCAAGAAGAAAATTGAAAAATTATATCGGGAAAAGTAGGAAATAAGCCAATGAAATGTACAATGTTTAAGATAAACGTTTGGTGGAGATATGGGCCGTGGTGGCGCTAGTGAGTTAAGTGGCAAATCGCCTTAAGACTGATGCAAGCGTTCCTGGTGGAGGTAATATTGATTGAGATATGAGACAGTATTGTGTATATTATATAAATGAGATTGAAAGTGTATAAATATTATGATCATGCCCTATCACGAGGATGAAATACGTGAAAGACCAGAAATGTCTGGAAATGATACCGTGCAAATGATATGATCAGTGAAATAAGAAGAAAATTGAAAGATTATATAGGAAAAAGTAGAAAATAAGTCAGTCAAATATACTTAAATATATTAAGATAAACGTTTGGTGGAGATATGGGCCGTGGTGGCGCTAGTGAGTTAAGTAACAAATCGCCTTAATATTGATTGAGATGAGACAGTATTGTGTATATTGTATAAATAGGCATATGCATAATGCAAAATCGAGTAATATAATAAATTTTATACAGTTTATTCTGATTTATCAAATTGATATTATTCATAATGATCTACCACTCACTTGATCCATTACATACATGTATACATATACATTAACATCTGGTTTACTATTACAATATCACCTCATGAAGAAGAACCACAGTCTTCAGACTCAGCAATTCAAATCAATTACTCGCATAATATATTTCATAAAGTATAGTGAAAAATATTTAATAACGAGGGAAAATATGCAGTTCTCCAGCCTGGATAAGGATAACAATCTTCGAAGAACGGTATGAGAAGCGCACAGAGACCGGTAATTAGAGGATCCGATGATGACGAAAACAGTTCCACCGATGAAACTGAACGGTCACAAAGCAATTACTCCTCGAAACCACGCAATCGCGCTGCGAGCAAAAAGATCTAAACGAGAGATACTCGGTACACGAAAATATGTACTAACCGGTCAAACTATCCCGTAAGGAAGAGAAAAATGAGATTCGAAGACCAAGCGCGACGCTTGTACACGGTTTTATGTTTCAGAATGGTCCCAGAGACATAGGATGCGTGTTCTATTGTCTCCCATAACAGCCATCCCCGCAGGATCCCGTGTCCTAAGTGGCTTTATCCCCAAAACGCCTAAAACGAGACCCTGCTGGGTAGTCTGACGAACCTCTACTACATCCTTCGTGTCCACCCTCGGCAATCAAGATATCCCAGAGGAATTTTCCCTTCCAACGTAAATCCACGAGGAACACGACTATCTTCTGATCTTCTTGGAGACTCATAAGACTCCTGCTTTGAACCTTTAACGACCGGACCATTTCTCGTTTGAGGGTGTCCGTGGACGAAGACATGTCTATGCAGAGTCTAGGTCGTGGAAATTGTGAACCTGGTATTTTCAAGAATAAATATTTTCAAATTAAAAATGCATTACTGAAACATACATCCACGCTGATAATTTTACTTCGTCATCGACGTCACAATGAAAAAGCTCCAGATTGCTACCATCCTGAACCAAAAAGGAAATCTTCGAGATCAAATCCTGTAAACCCACGAATCGTCAATAACTAGCACCACCTGGTGGTCACCACATCCTCATAGAATAATGGATTTATCCAAGATCTATCCAATCTTGAGCGTCAATTTCTACAGGATTCCTTCATCGTCAATGTCACCATAAGAAAGCTCCAGATAGCTATCATTCTGAGCCAAGAAAGAAACCTCCGAGATCAAATCCTGTAAACCCACGTATCGTCAATAATCAGCACCACCTGGTGGTCACCACGTCCTAATAAAATGGCGGATTCTACCAAGATCTATCCAATCTCAAGCGTTAATTTCTACACGATTCCTTCATCGTCAATGTCACCATAAGAAAGCACCATAAGATTGCTATCATTCTCAACCAAAAAAGAAGCCTTCGAGGACAAATCCCGTAAACCCAAGGGTCAACAGCTAGCACCACCTGGTGGTCACCGGGATCTATCCGAGATCTATCCTCGGATCTACCAGACGGCGCAATCGGCGATCTGTCGGTAATTAACGAGCCAGGTCGATCGTGTACACGAGATCGTTAACCAGCGGCGGTCACGTGACGCGTGTGCAGTGTCGTAACCGCGCCCTTAGAACAAGTTCCATGCGTCCACGTGTTCCTACGCCGCGGGAGCGACAGCATGGAGGCGGAGGAGGCGGCTGGTAGCGGAGAAAAAGAGAAGACGAGGCTGCTGCACGTACGATCGGCGTACACGCCGGTGCACGCATACGACAATGCTCGCGAGCACTCGGGTACGCACGGCGATCGCAATTAGCATACCAGAGCGTTCCGGGAACCAGCCGTTCCGTGCTTCTCCGACGCTGCCTGCTGAGTCACGGAGTCGATATCGGATCTCCAGTCAGATGTTATGACGCGGGGAAATTGCTGGCTAATTGCTGGCGGTACGACCTGGACCAAGACGAACGTGAATTTTTAGGAGATTTTTGGGTAATAGAGGGAGGGGGAGGGAGGATTGAGATTTTCGATAATTATGATGGGCGGAGAAGAATATGTTGGGTCTATGGTCGTAATAGACGAACATGGAGTTGTTCAGTGAGATTAGGTTATTTTTCTAGGAACCAATTTTTAGTTGGTTATATATTATTCGTATTAATTTTTATTGTAGTATATTGATGCCATTATGGCAACATTGATAATATTAAATATATTAAATTTATAACGCAGGAAATTGCTGGCTAATTGCTGGCAATACGACTTAGCCCATGACGAACATGTATTTTTAGGAGATTTTTCGGTAACAGAGGGTGGATTGAGAATTTCGATAATTATGGTGACCAAAAATGTTGAATGTATGATAGTAATAGATGAGGGGTTGTTCAGTGAAATTAGGTTATTTTTCTAGGGACAAGTTTTTAATTTGTTATATATTATTGTTATTAATTTTTATTGTAGTATATTGATGTCATTATGGCAATATTGATAACATTATAAAATTATTTCACGAAGAGTTTTGTTCTACAATTTTTGTACAACAAATTCGTCTTTCTTTTTCAAAAAGAAATTAATTGTTTACACGTTACAAGTATCACCACAGCGACATTAATAATGTCACAATTGTTTTATATAAATTTCATTATTAGAGAAATTTTCGTTATTAATATGTTACACCTATTACTACGACGACACTATAATAATGCGAGTGTAATTCATATTTATAGGATTCAGGCTTCAAAACTCCTGACGAGTTAGCCTCGTCACTGCAGTAAACACGATCCAGAGATTATCCCAAGAAATTCCCCCTCCGCAAAGCAGAAAACGACGCCATCCTTCAGAATCAACTGGCACTTTCCAAAAATATAAAACCCCGAAAAGAATCATCCTCGACCTCGAACGAATCTAGCTCAAAATTTCACCGGTAACTATAGTCGCGTTAACGGGGAAACCACGGTCACGGAGACTGAACGAAATTATGATCGAGCTAATGAGGTAAAATAAAATGCAGCGGGGTAATGAAGCGACTCTGCATAAACGAAAGGCAAAGAAAAGCGAAGGAGAGTGGACTTTCGATGCGACCAGTTTTCCCATCGTGGATCTCGCTGGATCGCGAAAGCAAGGGTGTCGCAAACGCGTGAAACTCGAGCGACAAAGTAGACTCGCGCCGGTGCCAGAGGTTACACGGCGCGGCAATAAAAGTCACGCCGCGACGCCTATAGCGGCTGGGAAGGAAGGAGACGGCCGGAGGAGACGGTTTCGTAATAGACAGGCCGGGACAGAGGGACAGAGACGCGCGTATAATTTATGCGAGAGGCTTAAGAGTCGTTGCAAAATCGGGCGCAGCCGACGTCTCGTGATCCGACGCTTATCGTCGCGGAGCCGGACAAAGGATCGATCGTGGCGCGGACTCCCGCCGATCGATCGTCACGTAGCCTCGATAAGGCCCACAGATCGACCGTGTTACGGCCGATTTTCAGAGAAAGTTCCAGCCGTGATTTGCAACGTCCAGCCTGGTGGCTTTGGGATTAGGCCATGATTACGACCTCTTTTCCAATGAGACAGAGAAAGGGGGAGAGAGAGAGAGAGAGAAAGAGATTATTTGCGCGACATATGACGACAAAATTCACCTAATTATAAAAGTCTAAATTAATCAATATAGAAAATGAAATAAGAAATGGTCACTCGATTATTTGCAACGTCAATTTGATGACTTTTGAGATTGGGTCACGATTAGGATCGCTTTTCGAATGGAAGACAGTGTCTATGCGCCATTTTCAAAGAAAGACAACCTAACCACAAAGTTCAGAATTGGTTCATGTGGAAAATGAAATAAGAAATGGTCACTTGATCTCATTTGCAATGTCCACTTTGGTGACTTTGAGATTGCGCTACAATTATAACCTCTTTTTTGATAGAAGGTATGACGTATGTGCGCCATTTTGCGAGAAAATTCGCCTAACCACAAAGTTCAGTAACTGGACCATATGCAAAGTGAAATAAGAAATAGTCACTTGATGATTTGCATGTCAATTTGGTGACTATGAGATTGAGTGACGGTTAGAACCGCTTTTCTAATGGAAGACAGTGTCTATGCGCCATTTTCAAAGAAAGACAACCTAACCACAAAGTTCAGAATTGGTTCATGTGGAAAATGAAATAAGAAATGGTCACTTGATCTCATTTGCAATGTCCACTTTGGTGACTTTGAGATTGCGCTATAATTATAACCTCTTTTTTGATAGAAGGTACGACGTATGTGCGCCATTTTGCGAGAAAATTCGCCTAACCACAAAGTTCAGAATTGGTGCATGTGGAAAATGAAATAAGAAATGGTCACTTGATGATTTGCACTGTCCACTTTGGTAACTTCAAGATTGGGCCACGATTACGACCTCCTTTTCGATGGAGGTACATCGTCTGGACGCCATTTTGCAAGAAAATTCGCCTAACCACAAAGTTCAGTAACTGGACCATATGCAAAGTGAAATAAGAAATAGTCACTTGATGATTTGCATGTCAATTTTGTGACTATGAGATTGGGTCACGATTACGATCTCCTTTTTGATGGAGGTATAGCGTCTGGACGCCATTTTGCAAGAAAATTCGCCTAACTACAAAGCTGCGAATTGGTCCGTGTGCAAAATCAAATAACAAATGCTTATAAAATTATTTTCTTCCAAATCTACGTTACTTAGCTCTCATTGCGATACAATCATCGCCATATTTCTTTTATTGCGAGTTAGAAAGACCTACTCATTAATTCTCGTTGTTCAGGAGTCCACCAGATGGCGACTCACACGCCAACCGCGAAATACAAATTTATATATCATATAATCAGGGCATCACGTAGTTCCTCGTTTCGAATGTAATATCGTAGAGAAATTTTTGACATAATGGTGTGACAGAGTATTAAAAATGAACATTGGACTCGATTACAAATATATGTAGAAATAAAAAGCAGTTATAAAAAATTGTTTTCCATTAATGATTTTCTTTGGTTAAGTTTAATGAGAATCAAGTGACGTTACTTTCACAATTCTCTGACCTCCTATTATTTATAATAAAATAAGTTTTCATCGTGTCTAAATATTTAAATACTTTTGAATAATTGACGTAGTTTTGTCATTATAAATATCCCACCCTGCAGAAGATACTTGCAATATAAAATATTAAGGGTAAGTAACAGAATGGTCACTATTTGACCTTGAAGTGACCCTGAGTATCTATTCTGAATATTGAGGTCCTGATTAAAATTTTTAACGAAATTCTACATTTTTAAATACATACGTACAGACCTTTCCATAAAATATAATATAAAATATGGGCATTCAGTTAAATATTTCAAGAAATAAAAAGTATACGATAAAAGAATTCAAGTATACGATAAAGCTACCTATAATACAAAATATTGGAGGATTATTTGATGCTAGTATTTATTCAGCCACGAGCTGACTCCGAGAAACTGCAAAAAGATCGCGATTAAAATTTCAAATAAGCCTGTACATTCCCATGCACGTAGATACGCGTATAAATTATTCATTTATATTCGTATATACTAACGTTCATCCATTTATAAAATACAAATATAATTACACGCACGCCTGCGGCTCTTTTCGACACGGTAACTACGTGACACGTGAAAAAGAAAGGCGCGTAAAAAGCGGTAAAAAAAAAAATCAATATGCAATGAAACGAAAACCGCGTGTTCGATTAAACTTAAATAAATAATGAAAACAAAAATGGCGGCGTAACAGGTCCCCCTGATATATTTATCGTCCCGCAATTACCATTTCCCGTATCTAATAATACACACGTAAATTATTCAGTTTAATATATTTCTCGTATATATCGAACGCAGTGACTGTACAACGATTCGTATTGCAGCGATGGCAATAAACGCGTACGAATAAAACTGTAAGAAGACCACCTTTGTGGGTCAGTGAGAAATAAAATAATTCGCGCTATTCGCGAATAAAGACGTGTCTCATTTATTCTGTAAATAACACCTATGTGATAAGATCGGATTAACCCATTGCACTACGCTGAAACTCGAAATATGAAACACGATATCGTACGACTGAGTACGAGATAGCCGCGAGCCCATTCGAGATAATCATATACTTGGCCCGAGATTAAGACCACGAGCCAGGCTCGTGATATTCATGTTTGGCCTGAAATATCGATAACGTGTCAGACTCGTGATATTCATGTTCGACCCGAAAGAGCGATGACGTGTCAGACTCGTGATATTCACGTTCGACCCGAAATATAAATAACGTGCCAGACTCGTGATATTCATGTTCGACCCGAAACGTCGATCACGAGTCAGACACGTGATACTCAAGTTTGGCCTGAAAATTTTCATCACGAGTCAGACTCGTGAAAATATTGCAAGGGGTTAACGAACGCGATAGAGTCGTCCAATTGTTTAGCTGGCAAGCAGGTCGAGGTACGTACACAACATCGCGTAGGTACAGTTCGTCACGTATGGCCGGTAATTGAAACTACGCGAACGTGACCTCGAGTTGTAAGCTAAGTACCCGGAGGACCCACGGGGGCACGAATGATCGAAACGAATCAACGACGTCATCCTACCCCTCGTCGAGTTCTACACACAGCAATACGAGGCACAACTCCCGTCCAATCGAAAATCGAAGCCGATCTAGTTGACCGAGTACCAGAGGCTTTATCGGTGCAAAACGTGCAAGAGGAGACAATTTAATCGGCCGATTTCACCGAAATCTATCCCCTGCCAGTGGAATCAAGGGTACCCAGATCAATTTCGTCGAAAGTTAATGGACCACCGCCACATGTACGGGTCTCGGACAATTTCCGGGTCAGAAACCGCTAATACCGTGAGAGGGGAGGGGGAGGTGCGACGAGGATACAACCGCAACCTCCCTTTCACGAATTATCGCGAAAATTGTACTTGCTGGTCAGTAATTGCTCCGTTCGCGATTTTTCTTCGCGACGACGCTGGGACACCCCTTTTCGAGGTGTAAGTAGGGGCACGGTGAGGAAGAAATATATGTCAATCTCTTCTGATAAATATGAGTTTCGAATTTCTTCAATGGTAGCAGAAGGAAAAATTTTTCCTGCGAGGTATCGGTATTTGAATATCCTTTTTTGGAAAAATATTGAATTTTGAATAGAGAGCATCGATGAGGAAATCTTTTCTGAGAAACACGAGATTTATGATTGTTATTGAGAGGGGAAGAAGGATATTTTCCTTTTCAGAATATCATTATTTAATATTAGAATTACAGGTGTGTAATGTATACCTAAATGTATTGCATACAATTGGTGTGAATTAATATGATATTATGAAAATAAAGGAGGATACGTAATTGTGATCCTACTTGAAGAAAAATCAATGTAATTTTTACCGAAAGTCGCTATATATTTTTAGAAAATAAAATGGCCGAATGGTTCTAGTTTTCGATTAACAGAAACGACGAATTTCAAATTTCTTACTGATAAAAGAAAAAACACTAATATGAAAAAAATAATATAATATAAAAAATAAGGAAAAACACTAATATAAGAGAAAATTTTCCTCTAAAAGACATGATAATTAAAACATGCCTTTTCGATAAATAGAAATGACGACAATTTATGAGATGGTGGAAAAGAAAAAATATGGCAAAATTTTCCAAGAAGCATGAGTTCCAAATTTCTTACTACTAAAAGAAAAATATATTCCTTTTCTCCAAAACAACATAATTAAAACACCCTTTTTTTTGATACACAGGAACAACGAGAATTTACGAGACGACGAAGAAGAAATTTTATTTCAATTAATAACAGAAGAAAAAATTCCATCCCCAATATTATCGTGATAACTAAAACATGTCTTTTCGATAAATAGAAATGACGAAAATCTATGAGATGGCGAAGAAGAAGAAATATAGCAATATTTTCCAAAAAGCACGAATTCCAAATTTCCTACTAATAATAGAAAAAAATATTCCTTTTCTCCAACACAACTTAATTAAAACACCCCTTCTTCGATACATATTAACAAGCAGAATTGACGAGACGAAGAAGAAATTTTATTGTATTTAAATTAATAACAGAAGAAAAAATTGCATTCTCAATACCATCCTGAAACCATCATTGAAACATTTATTTTTCAATAAACAAATACAGTCAGTAATTAATAAAACGATAACAACCGGAAACCTTTCAAAACTGAAAGCTGCGAAACAAATAAATAATAAAAATAATTATTAAGACGATGAAGTAGATTACCAATCTCTAAACACCCTGTTTCGATAAACAAAATAATAAAAATGGCAAGAAATCGATAGAGAAACGAAGCAGCATACCAATCTCGTTGAATAAAATCGAGTTCCGACACTGCAACTACTAAAGGAGCAAAATTTGAAAATACCAGCCCGCGAAATTGCGAGTCATTTGAACCCTGAGAAAGGGATGAAGAAAATTGAGCCGAGCAAATGCGAAAAAGCGAAGAATAAGCGACGGTTGGCCGGAATGTAACCCGACATTTAACGTCATTCATCGTGGATTCGTCGCAGTCGGTCGTCGGTCGGGCCCCATGGAATTTGAATACGAGAGCAGGGCATCGTAGAAGGCGGCAGGCTGGCTGTGTCTTCGTTTTCTCTCGTGAAACAGGTTGCCCGGTACACGACACCTGCTCCCAGACCTGAAAATTCTTTCGCGGGGACCAAGCCCGCTTATCGGGTTTGCTCATCTCCAATCAGGCCCGGCCGAATAATCTCGCCGATACCTCGCCGGCATTAAGCCGCCGTTCCAACGCGCGATTTTAGCGGCACGCGGCTGAAAAGTGCCCTGGGCAGAAAGGTGAAACGGAACCACGGCGCGTACTTTGTGCCCCGGGGATCCTGCGTTTCAAGGACACGTCACTGGCTTCCAACAGGTACACATTGCTTTCTGCCGCGGTCAAAGTGCTCTTTTCGGAATTTCAAACGAATCTTTCTGCGTGGGAAATTATTTCACACGCTTGGCTATACTTAGATATTACGATAATTAAACATAAATAATTTATTTTATGTAAAAGTCTGGAGAATAGGTATTATATTTAATTTTTCTGTATGCGACAAAGTCAAATGTGATGTTTGATTATTTTATGTAGGCTATGTAGATTATATTTCACTGGCACGGGTTTTGTATAATACAAGTTCAATTAATAAAAATAAAATAACTAATTATATCAATTAGGTTATGTAGATTATATTGAATTTTTATATCTTTCACGTAAGATAAGTTAAATTCAATATTAAATATAAGTTTATTATATTCAATAAAATAATTTTAGATTCATTATTAAGCAAGTTAATTTAATAAAAATAAAACAGTGTTACCTGACATAGTTAAATTGAATTATCGTAAGATTGAATATATTACACGGGTAAATTGTTTAAAAAATTGTGTGATGAGAAATAATTAAACTACTTCATATTCTGAAATGAACAGAATTTCGAAAATTTGTTAGAAAATCAGGTAACTTGGAAGCCACTTATAATCCAATTTCAGATAATTATTGCACTATAGTATTTCACTAAAATAATTGATTTACCTATAAAATCACAATACTTAGCTAATCCTGTTAGCTAAACTTCAAATATAAAAACTTGCAAAACGAAAACCAAAACCAAATATATTATTAACAAATTGAAATCAATTTTCCTTTTTTCCTAATTATATCATAAACTCAATAATTTCACAATAAATAGCTAAACTTTAAATATAAGAACTCGCAAAACCAAAACCAAATATGTTATTAACAAATTGAAATTAATTTTCTTCTTTACCAAATTGAAATTAATTTTCTTTTTTATCAAACTGCATGATAAACCCAATAATTTGACAATCGTCACCAACGAATATTCAATTTCCTACTCCCCAGAAGTCTTCAAATACCCACCAGGCAGACACGCCATATAAAACAGCAAGTTTCCCGGAATACCGATAAATCCCTGGCTTTTTCACAGCCAGACAAACAACCTTCCATTTACACAGCTCCATTAACCGCGACCTAATCTCGAGGATTACTAATGTCCTCGCGCCGGTCGCTGGAAAAACGGAGCAACACTGATCCAGGACGACCCTAAGGCCGGTTCTCACAGGAACTAGGCGAGGCGCGGGTCGAGCCGATACTTCATCCTTCGGGACACGTTTGAAAACGATCTTATTCCCCGTTGGAGGGACGCTGGAGCGTTTTGCTCGAGCGCGATATCAAGCCGAGATTATACGTGTACACGGCGTGGCAAAGATTCTGTTAAGATACGAGAGGTTCAGGCCGTGCATCATACAAATATTTACACGGCGTGTACACGTGCGATAGAAGGCCCGCGAGGTTACGCTCTCGAGCATTGGTAGCGCGCGTGATCCATGGATCGGGCCCGCGCTCGCTCCAGGATTTCGCCCCCTTTTACCTCGCAGATCTATCTTCCGAGCATCTTCGCTCGTGGCGCTCCATCTTCTCTACCCTCTGCACCTACACACCTACAACCTCTCCGAGAGAACGCTTCTTTCCCGCCAAGGTTCGCTATTTATCTGCCCGATTTTTCCCCTTTTCGCGCGCAGAGATGCACGCGCGAAAGCGCAATTCGGACTGAAAGTCGCGTGATTTAGGGCGGCACTCGGGTTACGCAGCTGCCAATTTCACGGACCTCTAGTAGCCTGGCAAAGAAATTCTGACGAATTCCGAACACGATAACATGAAATTATTCGAAATTATTTGACAAAATTATTTTAAATGTAAAGAGATCATTTGTAAGCATAAAGCGGGGTGAAGGTGAGTAGAATTGTGTAACAGATAAAAAGAAAATTGAATTTTTTCTTTTTTGTTTTTGGTTAAAAAGATAGTTTGAAATCTATCCTAATTAATGATGATAATTCTGATAAAAATGAATCCTAATATATCCACGTAAAACTACATCGAATAGCAAATTAAAAACATAGTCTAAATAGTGCATTGTTCTATCCTCAACCTAACCTCAAAAGTAAGAAGATACTTTGAAATCGAACCTAATTAATGCTAATAATTCCAATAAAAAGAAATCCCCATATATCCACGTAAAACTACATCGAATAGCAAATTAAAAACATAACCTAAATAGTGCATTGTTAAATTCCCGACCTAACCTCAAAAGTAAGAAGATACTTTGAAATTGATCTTGATCAATGCTAATAATTCTGATAAAAATCAATCCTAATATATCCACGTAAAACTAGATCGAACAACAAATTAAAAACATAACCTAAATAGTGCATTGTTCCATCCTCAAACTAACCTCAAAAGCGTCCCAAGCTCCACTCCGCGGAGAACGCAGCGCCACTTGCTTAAGGGAACAACGAAACTACTAGAAGGTTGTGTAATTTCGAAGTTTCCGAGATTCTCGGCAGCTTTTCGGAACTTTTGAAAGGACGGCGGAAATTTAAATAGTTTCGAGATCCCAATATTGTTGATTTTCAGACACCAGGAACCTTTAGAAACAAAACGAGGAAACCGAGTGAAAGTCCTAATTAATTATTGCAGAAATGAAATTTCGCTTAATTTATCGGTATACTGGTTATTATTAATTATAACAATCACATTTATAAGAAACGATGATACTTTCACGTAATTTTGAACTAGACTTCAGATGAACAAATGTCGAAAAGAAAGATAGTCCTATTTAATTAATGCAGAAATTATATTTTTATCGAAAGTAAAGTTTCCTATACCAGCTTTTCACCATATGTCGTTTCCATGATCGGCCGCGGCGCGGTGCGTCGGTCGAGCCGCCATTACGCGGCCGAGCGCCGCAAAATGGCGGACAGCGCGTCGCCTCTGCCTATTACTGGAGACTCGTGGGCAGTTTTAGGGAAAGCGACTGAGTTACGATGGCGATTTTACAAAGCGAGCGTAGAGACGTTAATCGAGCCGCCTTCTCTCGCGTTTCGATCCGGTGACCGTACATTTCTACGCGCCGCGGAGTTATCGGCTTCACGCCTAATCACGGAGTTAATTGCCGACGCGTTCGATCCCCGACGGATTAACGAACGATTACGTTATCTCCCTCCTCGGCTATCCTCCTCGGCAACCTTTAACTCTTTCTCCGCTAGCCACTTTCCAGCACCGAGAATCTCTCAATCTCTCCTAACGGTTGTACGATTCTTCGTCCTCTCTCTGTCCGGCGATAATCTATAACCATAACTTCTCGCAGCAACGGCGCCGTCTCTGTCGCTCCAGCCGAGCCTCGCTCCATCCCTCTCGCACGCGCACGCTCCCGCGAGGGTACGCGTACGGGGCCGGATGATAAACGAACTTTAAATCAGTCACAGCGTATTAGCGGTACTAAAGGTGGATTACCGAGTCGGCTGGGCGGATAGTTTTTCACGCGAGATCCAATAACGTGGGAAGTGCTGGCCAAGCTGATAATTAAATGTCCCGGCCTGCTGGGCGGTTTATGCCATTCAATTAGCAATAATTGGCGAATTATACAGCCCGTTCGCGGTTACCCGCGGTCCCACAATCGTTCCACGAACGTAGCCACCGCTGGTACCGATCGACCGCGCAATAAACGGCCGGATCATAAACGACCGTTTCCACTTCGAGCATGCGTTGTGGGCCGCCGCGCTCCGCCGTGGCGCTGCTGAGTTCTGCTACCTCGGCCGTGGCGCTAGGGTCGTTCCAACAACTGCGCTCGGGTTCAACCTGTCTCTATGTCAGAGATGAGACAGGTTGCATTTTCGCGATTAGGGTCAGATTCACGGAAGGAAGGTCGTGCAGATTGTCGTAATAATTGTAAAATCAAAAAGATTGAAACTAGTCATTCTAACTAGCTTTAGTCACTAGAAGATCACAAGGAACATATGAAAATTATTTAAAAATAAATTAGCATGGAAACAAATTTTCTAAATAAATTTCAAAGCACAGCTAGCTTTTTCCCATCACGTTTTTAGAAATTCGTTCTTCCATTGTCTCCCAAAGACCACGCAATATTCCCATCCTATCCTATTCATCCCATCTCAATCATACTTAGAAGGTTCGCGATTAAAGCATCCCTCATCCCCGAAATTTGTTTTTAGTCCGAGTCGATCATCGTCCCCGATTTCCCCATGGAACGATCACTACCCCTTGTTCAGACAACGACACCATGCCTGCCGTGGAATTCTCGCTGGCCCTCCACGTTAATCCCATTAACCTTCCGTTTCGTTCTAATTGCACCGTGGCAGACACTCGATATCCTCGCCATCGGTGTCCCGCGAGCGTTCCGGAAGTCGGTTCCACGACCTCTCGGCATAATACCGGTAATTCGTGCCTAGCCTAATGGCGCGCGCCAGTTCTGTTACCCGATAGCCGACAGTCACGCAATTCCACCGTTTTCCACGGTGTTCCGGCCGGTATCGCGCCATGGGGGTTGCTTTCGATAGCCGTGGGCTACTCCCTCGCCGAGATGAGGAACTTTTTTAATTAAGACGCGGGGTCATGGTGATATACGCTAATGAGTTACGTCGGTGGATTTTTCGGGGGGCTGGAAGCCTCGAGGTCGATGATAGCTCGTTTGTTAGTTTGGGGCAATAAAGTGGAGTATAAGTAAAACTAAGTGGGGTAATAAGTGGAGGGTGAGATTAAGATGGGGGTCGAGTGGTCGAATAATTCCATTTTCAACTTCTGAAACTTTTGATACAAGCTGGATAGCTGATCGAAATTTATTTTCGTGTTGACTCTGATTGAAGAGATTTTATGGTTTCAACGGATCATTATAATTTGCAATACGAGGCACAGTGTTGATTTTAATTATCGATTCTATATTCAGGAAATTTAAGGAAAAATTACGCGTTGGAAAATTTGCTTTTGAGAAGAAGAGGCTTATAACAGATATTTTTCATCAGGATGGTGAAGAAGTCTATCAAAAAGCGCTTTAACCTCCATGAAAGAGTCGCAAGAAACACCTCCATAACGCGAAGACTCAATTAACCCGATACAGCAATCCAGGCGAAATTAATGGCGACTCTGATTGAAGAGGTATTACGGTTTCAACGGATCATTATATTCTGTGACACGAGGCACCGTGTTGATTTTAATTATCGATTCCATATTCAGGAAATTTTAGGAAAAATTACGCGTTGGAAATTTTGTTTCTGAGAAGAAGAGGTTTATAGGATAAATATTTTTAATCAGGATGGTGAAGAAGTCCATCAAAAATCGTTTCAACCCCCATGAAAGAGTCGCAAAGAGCACCTCCATAACGCGACGACTCAATTAACCCGATACAGCAAACCAGGCGAAATTAATGGCTCGCATTAATCGAATTAATTGCCCTGTAATTTCCAGAAAACGTCCAGACCCGGCTCATTCTGCGCGACCTATCTGGCCACGCGATCTCCGCGATGGTCCTGCCCGCCGCCATTATGGTACCGCGTGGAAACGCTCTCGTAGCTGGCCGTTTAATTAAAAGTGGGAAAACAAACGCTGCGAGATAATCGGCCGGGTGCAAGGTGAAACCTTGGCACTCTGTTGCTTCCACGAAAGCCGCTCGTGCAGACACTTTGGGAATGGATTCTCCTCGCGCACACGGTGGGAACATCGGCGGACGCTATAGACGAGGCGGATGGAATCCTCGGAAAGGAGACTCAATGACCCGTGGACATCCTGTCCTTTGTAGCCTCTTTCGTGGAAACGATAAACCGACGGGCCGGGGAGACAGAGAGGTTCGTCGCCGCCGCGACAGGAAATGCCGGCTGGGATCCTACCTATATGGCGTTATGACGCGAACAGGAGGATTCTCTGCATGCGATTTCCATCGACTATTATATAGGATTCTGGTGGAACCACGTGGAAACCAAGATTGGCCCTTCCTTGGTCCTTCGTGGATAAATTATGGAACGAAGAATGTGTTTAGGTGAACGTGATTTAGGTTAGGTTTTGGTTTTGGATTTGACTTGGGTTCGATGGTGTAGTGAGTCTGTGAGTTTTGAGATAAAGTGATATGGAACACTAATAGTATTGAATATAGTTCTCTTGTTATTTTTGAAAGAAGAGACTTGGAAAATGGCGTCTTCTGTGATTTCTGACAGAAAATATTTGAGGGAGAGTGTTTACTGTCATTTATGATAGAAAATGATTAAGAAACAGTGTTTTCTGTTATTTTATGACAGAAGATGGATAAAAAATGCTGTCTAGAGTTATTTCTGACAGAGGATATTTAGGAAATAGAGTCTTCAGTAATTTCTGCTAGAAGATATTTGAGGGAAAGTGTCTTGTATCATTTATGACAGAAGATGATTAAGAAATAGTGTTTTCTGCTATTTTATGACAGAAGATAGATACGAAATAGTGTCTGCAGTTATTTCTGACAGAACATAATTAGGAAATAGAGTCTTCAGTAATTTCTGCTAGAAGATATTTGAGTGAAAGTGTCTTGTATCATTTATGACAGAAGATGATTAAGAAATAGTGTTTTCTACTATTTTATGACAGAAGATGATTAAGAAATAGTGTTTTCTACTATTTTATGACAGAAGATAGATACGAAATAGTGTCTTCTATTAATTCTGACAGAAGATATTTGAGGGAGAGTGTTTACTGTAATTTATGATAGAAAATGATTAAGAAACAGGGCTTTCTGTTATTTTATGACAGAAGATAGATACAAAATAGTACGTTCTGTTATTTTTGACAGAAAATATTTGAGGGTGGGTGTCTAGTGTCATTCACGACAAAGGATGATTAAAAAATAATGTTTTCTACTATTTTATGACAGAAGATAGATACGAAATAGTGTCTGCAGTTATTTCTGAC
>NW_016908756.1:496521-568033 GCF_001483705.2 Eufriesea mexicana | reverse complement strand
CCCCTATGAAGGGGTTAGGGGGTGCAGATGATTTTAACAGTCGAAGATAGGTAAAGTGTATTTAAATTTAAAGAGTTGGTGCACGGGTGCAATTCTATCTCTGATCATGGAAGATTCAATCTTCGAAAATTAAGATAATTAAGATTTAATTTTATTAAGGAATGAAATTGTATCGGCTTGGGGAGAACTAAAAGTTAGACATTTTCACGATATTTTGTTCCTTGGTAATGGTAATAGTAGGAAATATAAAAAAAATTAATTAAATAAAATTATCCAATTATATTAAATTGTTTTATAATCCCCTATGAAGGGGTTAAGGGGTGCAGATGATTTTAACAGTCGAAGATAGGTAAAGTGTATTTAAATTTAAAGAGTTGGTGCACGGGTGCAATTCTATCTCTGATCATGGAAGATTCAATCTTCGAAAATTAAGATAATTAAGATTTAATTTTATTAAGGAATGAAATTGTATCTGCTTGGGGAGAACTAAAAGTTAGACATTTTCACGATATTTTGTTCCTTGGTAATGGTAATAGTAGGAAATAAAAAAAAATTAATTAAATAAAATTATCCAATTATATTAAATTGTTTTATAATCCCCTATGAAGGCGTTAGGGGGTGCAGATGATTTTAACAGTCGAGGATAGGTAGACTGTATTTAAATTTAGAGAACTGGGCATGTTTTGTACTAGTGCAATTCTATTTCTGATCATGGAAGATTCAGTCTTCGAAAATAAATTAACATGCCAAAATTGAAATAAGTTTTTAAACTCCTAATTAATTATTATTCCGCAATCAGCTGTTCGTCAGCGAGTGACTCGTTCGAATGGGAAACTAGGTACAGGTAGGACCTAGAGAAAATTATTTTACAACCTCTATGAATGTGTTAGGGGGTGCAGATAATTTTAACAGTCAAGAATAGGTAAACTGTATTTAAATTTAGAGAATTGAGTATCTTTTGCACGGGTGCAATTCTATCTTTGATCACGGAAGATTCAATCTTCGGAAAATAAATTAATCTTCCAAAATTGAAATAAGTTTTTAAATTCCTGACTAATCATTATCCCACAATTAATGCGATTTTTCATCTAATATACACACAATCAATTGACAATACTAAAAAGAATTAAAAATTATTTTATACTTGGCTATTTAATTATTTTTTCTTATCATTATCATACTATAATTTATATTTATTAATAATGTAAAACTAAATGAAATATATATAAAAAATAATTCAACATTCCTATTATTTGTTTTAAAGGAGAGGAAAGAATTTTCTGAATTCCTGATTGGCCAAATTAATTACACGAAGGGATATATTGTACAAAAATTAAGGTGCTTGGGAATTAGTAATTCGACGTTCTCCAGATGTTTCATCCCATTCCAGAGATTCCAGGTGGATCTAAAAAAGATGAAGGCGAGTCGAGGCGGAATCCAACGCGTAGATCGCCGTGGACACGGACGTCCAAGCGTGAAATAGGACGTTCGCGCTAACGATCCCTCTAATAGTCCGCGAAATCGGCGCATTTCCTATCATTACCACACGAACAGCTGCACGCGCTCACCTATTCCCGAGGGCTCATTATCTTCGACTCCGGCCCTGTACACCTTCTTCATCGCATTGGCTTCACAGTCAACAACCTTCCAAGAAAATTTGCAAAGTGAAAAAGATTCGAAATATGCAATCATCGTGTTCTAAATAGAAAATTCCGACCAACGAATTATTCAGAAATATATCCAATCTATACTCAATTCAAAACACTTAAGCTACTGGAATTTTAACACCCAGGATTCGACGCTTACTATACATCTTCTTCATCGTGTTAGGTTCATCAAGAACTATTTTCTAACAAAATTTGCCAAGTGAAGAAAATTTAAAGTACACAATGACGACATTATGTATAGAAAAATCTGACGATCGAATTATTTTAGCAACTACACCGGTTAAAATTATTTGTGCAATAATTATTAATTGCAAATAAGAATTAGAAATTCCAAAAACACTTATCACCCATTTTCCCATGAATGTGAAATAAAATTTATTATGACAAAACAGTAAAAAATTTGCATTTGTAATATATCATTTAACAAAATTAATTTCTCCTCAAAATTTCAAAATTCTAATTCCCGAAATATTCCAAAATATAAAATACGTTTTACACCCCTCTAACATGGGCAATGGCCGATAAATACAGTTCGACTCTTAGAATACATTTTCTTCATCGTGCTAGGTTCATCATGAACCATTTTCTAAGAAAATTTAAAGTATACGATGACGACATTATATAAGGAAAAATCTGATGATCAAATTATTTTAAAAACTAGATCAATTGAAAATTATTAATTGCAAATAAAAATTAGAAACATCCCCTATTTTCCCAGGAATATGAAATAAAATTTATTACGACAAGCGAAATTAACTAAATTAATTTCTCTTCAAAATTTCTATATTCCAGTTCCCAAGATATTCCAAAAAATAAAATACATTTTTCACCCCTCTACCTAATGCTCGATAAAAAAAGACAAGTGTGAAATACTTTTTCGCCAACTATTTCATCAAATTCGATGTGTACTAGTTGAATATGATCTTTCAAGATCGGTTGCAATAATTATTAATTGCAAATAAAAATTAGAAATTCCAAAAACACGTGTCCCCTATTTTCCCATGAATGTGAAATAAAATTTATTATGACAAACCAGTAAAAAATTTGCATTTGTAATATATCATTTAACCAAATTAATATCTCCTTAACATTGCTAAATTCTAATTTCCGAGATATTCCAAAAAATAAAATACATTTTTCACCCCTCTACCTAACATCCGATGAAGAAAGACACGTGTGAAATATTTTTACAACGACTAATTCATCAAATTCGATGCGTGCTGGTTAGATATGATTCCTCGCGATCGGTTGCAATAATTATTAATTGCAAATAAAAATTAGAAACTCCAGAAACACGTGTCCCCTATTTTCCTATGAATGTGAAATAAAATTTATTATGACAAACCAGTAAAAAAATTGCATTTGTAATATATCATTTAACCAAATTAATATCTCCTTAACATTGCTAAATTCTAATTTCCGAGATATTCCAAAAAATAAAATACATTTTTCACCCCTCTACCTAACATCCGATGAAGAAAGACACGTGTGAAATATTTTTTCAACGACTAATTCATCAAATTCGATGCATGCTGGTTAGATATGATCCCTCGCGATCGGTTGCAATAATTATTAATTGCAAATAAAAATTAGAAATTCCAGAAACACGTGACCCCTATTTTCCCATGAATGTGAAATAAAATTTATTATGACAAACCAGTAAAAAATTTGCATTTGTAATATATCATTTAACCAAATTAATTTCTTCTCAAAATTTTTAAATTCTAATTTCCGAGATATTCCAAAAAATGAAATACATTTTTCACCCCTCTACCTAACGCCCGATGAAGAAAGACACGTGTGAAATACTTTTTCGCCAACTATTTCATCAAATTCGATGTGTACTATACATCCGATGAAGAAAGACACGTGTGAAATATTTTTTCAACGACTAATTCATCAAATTCGATGCGTGCTGGTTAGATATGATCCCTCGCGATCGGTTCGGCAGAAAATCGGAAGGCCGTGCGTGACGAGCACCGGAAGGCGGCTCCTTTCGAAAGCGTCGGTTCGCAATCGTCTAAGAACCGTCTAATGGCGGCTGCGAGGCCGACACTTAGTGGAAAGTGGCGGTAAACGTGACCGTTTAAACGCGATAAACTTCGTTGCATCGCGCGTAATTGGGCGTAAAAGTCGCGGCCGAATTGGCTTCCTCGATTCCGATGATTCGAGACCGACAATGAGCCTATTCGTGGGCCCATTCCGGTGTCGTCAGGGATCAGGAAGCCTTCCTGATTCGCGGTTCTCAGTGGATCTCGGGGATCGACGTATCGATCGTTAAATTTAACTACTGGTCGTTGATTAATTCGATGGAAATTCAAGTACGTATAGACGCTCCGTGTTGCGAGGAGAAATTTCGTTGATCGACGTATCGATCGCTGGATAAAAGCGGATACTAATTAACGTTAGAGAAATATAAGTTACGTAACGTCGGACGTTAGATCGATCGAGAGTATTGATCGATGTGTCGATCGTGGAATGAGAGAAGGGATCGGTAATTAGTGTTACAGAAATTTAAATTATATAATTTAGAAATTTCTAAATGCCAGGCATGTAGGTATTGGTGATTAATACGGTGGGAAAATTTTGGTTCTGACTTGAATGAACTATAATTGTCTCAAAACTAATTTCACCATTCTACGATATTAATGAGTATTGAACTTTGAAATTTTATCAAATGGCGTCTGTTTATTATTATAAATTATATTACAGATAGTAATTATATTATTATCGTCCAAATCAGTTAACTATAATTATTTTTTGGATGATAGTATAATTATTATCTATAATATAACACTATTCAGGAACCACTGATTAACGTCACGGAAATTTCTGTCTGGTTACGTAATATTGAATAAAAAGGTTGACGAGTTCCCTGATCAACATCGTTGAATAAATCGAGAGCCACCAATTAATATTGCACAGACTGCAATGTAAATTATATAATATTAAACGTTGAATCAACGAATCTCTTAATTAACGATAACAGGCGCTGATTAACATCAAGGAAGCCTGAATACGAATTACACGATAGTGGGCTTAAAATCGAAATACTCTTTGATCTCTATATCGATCATTAAATAATAAATTTCCTAGTTAATTGGAAAAATAGAAATCAATGATTCTAAATTGATTTCTAAAGGAATCTAAATTGAATATAAAATTGCATATAAAATTCACGACTTTTCAGACTGCTTTATCGATTATGAGACAATTATACAATACCCAAGACGAATTACGTAAAATCCTTTTAAGTGTTCTCAAACTAAGAGTCTAATAATATTTTTCAGAGAAAATTGAAAGTTGCTGAGTGACAGAATATTTATGTCACACAAATTAAAATCAAAATCTAATAATATTAAAATCAAAATATCCTCATCATATGGATAACTAAATAATAAATAATATGGATCACTGATCAACATAATACCTAATGTACTAACCCTAACGAAGTATACCTTCATCCCCAAATCAATCACTGATGTTGAAATTCATAATATTGATTTATAATATTATAATTATTAATTTGTAATATTATAATAATATTATAATGTTTATAAATTTTACTAGATTAATAAATAAATTGATTAAATACAATGATCAACATAATACCTTATCTACTAATCCTAACGAAGAATGCCTTCATCCCCAAATCAATCACTAATGTCTAAATTAACATCGCTATATTAGTTTATAATATCCACAAATTTTAGTAGATAAATTTCAATAAATAAATTATGATTTTTGAATTAAAATTAAAATCACCCCACAATCCCAAAATCAACCAAATATACCTTCATCCCCAAATCTATCACTGATTTTTAAATTAACATCGCAATATTAATTTACAATATTTACAAATTTTACTAGATAAATTTCAATAAATAAATTATGATTTTTGAATTAAAATTAAAATCACCCCACAATTCCAATATCAACCAAATATACCTTCATCCCCAAATCTATCACTGATTTTTAAATTAACATCGCAATATTAATTTACAATATTTACAAATTTTACTAGATTCATAAATAAATTGATTAAACAAAATCATAAACATAATACCTAATCCACTAACCCTAACAAAGTATACCTTCACCCCCAAATTAATCACTGATGTCTAAATTAACATCGCCATACTAATTAATAATATTCACAAATTTTATTTTTAGCTTGATAAATAAATGACGATATTGAAATTAAAATTAAAATCACTCCACAATTCCAAAATCAACAAAGAATGCCTTCACCCCCTTATCAATCATTGCCACCCGAAGTAACATCGGTATGCCAATCAACAATGTCTACAAATTTTGAAAGATCAATCAATGGATTACGACGTTCAGATTAATTTGGGTTCATTAAATTAACAAAACGCTGCACTCTCTCCCCAAGCTGAGAACCAAACGACCCACATAGCCCGGCATTTTTCGGGCAAAAATTCCTCCGCTCATAATCCCTCGATAATTCCCAGCAATTACGGATTCGCAAAAACGTGAGGCTCGTTTCGTTATGTCCTGCTTCCCGGGTGGAATACACGCACCGTGGCACGGAGCGTGTGCCACGATCACGGAATCGGTCCAGAACGGCGAGGATGCACCGTGGCGTTCAACACACTTTCCCACACACGAGAGAATCCGTGCGTGGCGCTGGCCGAGAGGGAGGAACCGGTGTTACGGCAATTAATTCGGGCCCGATCGGTCCCCGCCTCTGATCCTCCTTCGTTTCCACGCTTTTTTCCTTTTCTCCTCCGCCCCCTCCTGGCCGGGTACACGCGCGCTATTTCCGTGGACCAAATACGGCGGTCGAAGAGGAGACCGTCCGAGGGGGCAGCCTCGAGGACGAAGGTGGTTGTTGCGATCGAAGTGGAACGCGTAATAACGGAATGCACCGAGAGCCCGATCCGCTTCGAGCTGTCTGGGCCATCGTCGTTTCACCATTCGTGCCATTCCCAACTCCGTTCGAGACTTGCTGCGTGGGTGATCAATTTTTCTTTTCTTTTCTTTTCTTTGGATGTATCGATTTCTTTTTCCCTTTGCTTTTGTGTGCATGGAAAATTAATTCTGGTCGAAACTTACTCGGTAACCAATTTTCTTTTATTTCCTTTCGGTGTATCGAATTATGCGTGTGTGTGTGTGTAAAATTAATTCGGTTTGGGACTGATTGCATGGGTGACCAATTTTTATTTTTATTTTTATTTTTATCTGAGTGAATCGATTTTATTTCTTCTACTTCTTTCGGGGAAAATTAATTGTGTCCGAGACTTACTGCGTGGATCAAATCAATATTGTGTATGTATGTGTATGTGGGCCTGGAAATTTAATTTTATTGGGGACTGACTGTATAGGGGAGTACTGTGTTAACAATGTAATAAAGTTAGCTAGCAGGCCAGTAACAGAAAGGTAACAGAAAATAAATAGAATCACAGTAAAACGATTTGCCACTTAACTCACTAGCGCCACCACAGTCCATATCTCCACTATACATATTCCTGACCAATTTTCTAATATTACCGATATAATCTTGCAATTTTCTTCTCACTTACATGCATCATATCGCTCGTACTACATTGTTTGCGCAAATTTTTCAGGCAAACGTGTCCCACCAAAGAAGAGACGGAGATAATTCCTGTATTCAACACAGCATGCACAGAATGCAAGCGTTTTAACGTCCAGTTTCCACTCTAGAAAGACTACACTCCTTTTTTCATACCGATACCCACATTACGAATAAAAATAAAAGGAAATGGATGCAATATAAGAACAAAGGAAAATAAAGAACCGAGTACTCTCGAGTCTCCATGTCTTTCTAAAATGTCAAACCAGGCTTACGTAAGTGGAACAATTTATTTCACCGGCGAGGCAGGCTTCGCTTTCGTCGAGAGGCTGAGGAAACGCCGAAAGGTTGGCAGCGAAAAGCTGGGCCACGAAATTACCGAGAGAACAAGGGCCAATTCTGACGTTCCCGGTTTTCGTTTTCGTCGGGACCCACGTGAAAGCGGTCCACGCCCCCGGTGAACAATTAAACAATTGTCAGGGACCGACCCACTTGCCGAATCCTCGCGCCTGCAGAACAACGCGCGCCACTGTTCGTCACGCGGAATAAAAGCCACGCGAGATCCTTTCGATCGAGATCGAACGTCGACATATATGGCGAGGCGTTTCGCCGTAAAAGCAACATCGTTGTCCAGGACTATGCTCTCTGCAGGTCGTAACGTACAACCGCTGATGGATCCTGACCGTAGTTGCGGTGCTTCGCGAGTTATCAAGATCTCTCCTTGAGTGATCTACTTTGTACGAGTGGTGAAGTAAAAGTGATTGCTGCCTTTTGGCAAAAAGACTGGCACGTCGATGGCAAGGATCGAGATTGACGAATCGCCTCGCGTCTGCCACGTTTTTCGCGATTTACGAGGTAGTTTCGGATGTCGAGGATTATTTTGTCGAATGGAGTTTATTTTGGATTTTATTGTCGTTTGAGAAGAGGGGGATTGATAATTTCGTACGAAGTATAGTTTAGTTATGGAAGGGATAGGGAATAGAACGATACTCTGGGTGTGACAGTGTGCATCTATGAAGTAATGTAGGATTCCATGTTCCATGTGTATAGAGTGTCCCAAAATTAACGTAAGAAATAATTTTCTTAGAAAACAAATTGACTAATGCAATTAAAAATTGTAAATACTGCTTAATAATAAAAATGCGTTGCTTTTTCGTGGAGACCTCCATTTTTAATAACACTGAAGTGTCAGCTGTCTTGCTGTATTTGTACCCTGTTGGCAGCACGTTACCGCACAAATGGCGCAAAATTCGAATCTTGCGTGAATTTTGGGACACCCTTTATGTACTATCCTGACAAAATATTTTAGGTGAAATGCAACGATATTAATTTTTCCAATATTTCCAAATTTTCAAATTTTCTTCTCGATAATTTTGAGACACCCTTCATGTACTACCCTGGCAAAATATTTTCGGTGAAATGTTAATGCACTAATTTTTCCAATATGTCTATATTTTTCTATTTTCTCTTCGATAATTTTGAGACACCCTTTATGTACTACCCTGGCAAAATATTTTCGGTGAAATGTTATGACACTAATTTTTCCAATATTTCCATATTTCCAAATTTTCTTCTCGATAATTTTGAAACGCCTTTTATGTACCACCCTGGAAAAATATTTTCGGTGAAATACAATGACACTAAGTTTTCCAATATTTTCATTAAATATTAAATTTTCTTCTCAATAATAAACGAGAGTTTAAATAATATTTGTTCCTTTCTTAATTTATACCAAACCGATTTAACCTGCTTATGCGTTCCATATTTAAATTATCGCACTTCATATCGGAAGGATTATAATAATTCTTGGTAATTTCGAATTTATTATTCGATCGAAAACATTTTGCCGACAGCAGTACCTGTCCAGACACACCTGGTCGCGTGTTCGTCGTTAAATAACGCGTCGATTAACGAGCTACGTCTCGTAACGAGACAAGATTTCGGTCATCGGTGCCATTGACCTCCTTAACGACGCTAAGCAACTGACCGTTTCGAAGAAAGTTGTAAGAAAGTGATGGGAAACGTTAGACAGTGAGGCTCACGTGGGTAACTCATGATGTCATTAGAGGGTCAGGAACTTTCTCAAAATGTTCGATATTAGCCTGCTCAATTCGCGACCGTGTGAATCTTCCGGGAACAGGGCCATTAGAGTCCTCGGCTAGGCTCCGCTTTATCAACGCATTTTTATTTTCGACAAATCATCGAGAAGGTAACATCTCGTAACACGTTTATCGATTTACGATCAATCCGCATCTTTTCCATTCGATATTTCGCGTTTCATTTCATCACGAAGACCTCGGACTAGGCTATTTACAATTTCGCATAGCGAATTTGCTATTTGCATTAAAATATGATCAATTTTTCAATTTTATACTGATAACGAGGTTAAAGACTTTGACATAAAAATTAGTCAAATTATTGGAAACGAAAATAGCCGAGGGACTGTCAAAATAGAAAAATTTGACGAAAATTTAACTCATTTCTTTCCATTAACATCGAACTATAATAAAAATCTGTGAAATACTAATTAATATCATATTTTAAAAATTAATTAACGCAAAACGAAAATTGTGAAAATACTTGCGATAAATCCAAATTAAAAACCTCGACGAAAATTTAACTCATTTCGTTCTATTAACATCGAACTATAATAAAAATCTGTGATATACAATTTAATTTAATTTTTCAATAATTAATTAACGCAAAACGAAAATTGTGAAAATAGTCGCGATAAAACCAAATTAAAAACTTCGACGAAAATTTAACTCATTTCCTTCTATTAACGTCGAACTATAATAAAAATCTGTGAAATACAATTTAGTATAATTTTAAAAAAATTAATTAACGCAAAACGAAAATTGTGAAAATACTTGCGATAAATCCAAATTAAAAACTTCGACGAAAATTTAACTCGTTTCTCTCCACTAATGGCGAACTATAATAAGTCCTGTGTCACCTGCAATGTACTATAATTTCGAAATTAATTGACTAAAAAAATAAAAACAGGAAAATATGGAATCAGTCGTGATAAATATCAAAGGATCCATCATCGCGATCTCACTCACGCAGTGATTACGTCACGGACAAGTCAACGACACGTGTCACCGGCAAATTCCAGGTTACAGAGACACGTAAGATGCGTTTCAGAGCGTCGACACGGTTACATCACGTCGGCTCACATGTTTCCGCTCGGGACGCGGTCATCACGTGCGCGTACGCGCGGATCGTGTCGGGCCGCATGTTCGTCGACGTGCACGCGGTGTGTACGACAAACTGATTACACGTTTAATTAGCATAATACAATGAGCCATTGCGAATAACACCGCTCCGCCTGGTCATTAATCGCTGTCGCGCGGCCGATTGTTATAAACAATGAGGAAGGGGCGCGAGTGGCGCGATTAATTTTCCAATACGGAGTGTAATTTCGTTAAATCCTTCAATTACGCTATTTGCAAATGAAAACATAGGATTTTCTATCTTTTCGAAATTTGTTTGCATTCCAACACGACGTGTCGGATCGAGAAGACGAATTTAAGAAATTTGTTAATACTTTGCACTCGAAGGTGTTCTGATTATGACAAATTTTTCTGGAATAATAAATTGAAGTATTTTTCTTCGAATTTGATGGAATTTTCTGTGATGATGAGAAGGGAAATTGTGTTTGAATTAATATATGACAATTTAATTAATTATATTAGATAGTATTATGTTTTTAATGGAATGTTGTCATATTATTTTGAATAATAATATGGATTGTCTTTTATTAATTATTCGAGATGTAACAAATTGTGACTGAGTCTATCCCCGAGTGCAAAGGGTTGATTTGTACACTCTATTTTAAATTACCTGTATATTAAAAATAAAATAAAGATTTTAGAAAATAATAAAACTTCTAAAAATTAATTCTTCTTGTACTATATTGAGCAGATAATTCAAGTAAAAATCAAGTCAACATCAGGTGAGGTAATGGGCAGAAATTTTTGATGATCAAGTAACCCAATATAATCTAAAGTTTCCAAAAAGCTCAAAAAGAAGAGAAAAGAATCGTTTTTCTTATATTATATACATCTAAAACCTATAAAAATTCTCAAAATTCATTTCTCTAACATATTACTAGTCAAATAACTAAATAGTAAATGTTGTAAGATAAATAAAATAAGTAAAATTTCAAAAAATTCTTCTTCCTTGTACCCCATTTCCTAGACAACTTTATATCGCTTAAAACCCATAAAAATCCTGAAAATTCATTTCCCTAACATATTATTAATCAAATAACTAAATAGTAAATGTTGTAAGATAAATAAAATAAGTAAAATTTCAAAAAATTCTTCTTCCTTGTACCCCATTTCCTAGACAACTTTATATCGCTTAAAACCCATAAAAATCCTGAAAATTCATTTCCCTAACATATTATTAATCAAATAACTAAATAGTAAATGTTGTAAGATAAATAAAATAAGTAAAATTTCAAAAAATTCTTCTTCCTTGTACCCCATTTCCTAGACAACTTTATATCGCTTAAAACCCATAAAAATCCTGAAAATTCATTTCCCTAACATATTATTAATCAAATAACTAAATAGTAAATGTTGTAAGATAAATAAAATAAGTAAAATTTCAAAAAATTCTTCTTCCTTGTACCCCATTTCCTAGACAACTTTATATCGCTTAAAACCCATAAAAATCCTGAAAATTCATTTCCCTAACATATTATTAATCAAGTAACTAAATAGTAAATCTCGTAAAATAAATAAAAATTCAAAAAATTTGTCTTTCATATACTGCATTATCCACACAATTCTACATCGTCTAAAACCCATAAAAAATCCTCAAAATTCATTCCCCTCACATATTACTAGTCGAACAACTAAATAATAAATCTTGTAAGATAAATAAGATAAATAAAGATTTTAAAAATTCGTCTTCCTTGTACCCCATTTCCTAGATAACTCTGTATCGCTTAAAACCCATAAAAATCCAGAAAATTCATTTCCCTAACATATTATTAATCAAATAACTAAATAGTAAATGTTGTAAGATAAATAAAATAAGTAAAATTTCAAAAAATTCTTCTTCCTTGTACCCCATTTCCTAAACAATTTTATATCGCTTAAAACCCATAAAAATCCTGAAAATTCATTTCCCTAACATATTATTAATCAAGTAACTAAATGGTAAATCTCGTAAAATAAATAAAAATTCAAAAAATTTGTCTTTCATATACTGCATTATCCACACAATTCTACATCGTCTAAAACCCATAAAAAATCCTCAAAATTCATTCCCCTCACATATTACTAGTCGAACAACTAAATAATAAATCTTGTAAGATAAATAAGATAAATAAAGATTTTAAAAATTCGTCTTCCTTGTACCCCATTTCCTAGATAACTCTGTATCGGATAAAATCCATAAAAATAAAAAGAAATTCATTTCTCCCGTGATCCATCGATCACGAAATGGATGGGATGGCCGCGAGTTCACGCGACGTGGCTGCAAGCACCGGGATCTCTCCCCCGGGACCAGTTCGCGTCCCCCTTGCACCCATCCAATCCATCTCGCCTGGAACCTGGCACGGAATTACGAAACTCGATCCTCCTTCCGCGATCCACCGCTATAATCAAAGGATTCCCACAGCGCCGGTGCAGTCGTCGGCCGTTTAACGACCCGGGGACGTTCCATTATCGATTATGCTCGGTTATGTGCAAACACTCCCCCGCGAACGACCATGATAACGCCGCGTGACGAATGCAGCCACGGCTAATCGCACTCGCGATTGCAACGCGTCTGATACGGCCAAGGAGCGTTCCGTTTGCTGCCGCCATGGTCGCAACACGTGATGTCTTTAGCCAAACTAGGTCAAGTCATCATGGCAGAGAACAGGTTGCTCGAAGGGGCCTGGACTGGTGATCGAGGCACCGAGCAGGTACGTCCCGAAAGATTTGCTTCGTTTCACTGAGGATGCGGTAGCAGATGCTCACCTAACGATACGAATTCAAAAGCTACGAGACTTTTCTGGCGAAAACGATGACAGGAGATAGGGTGTCAATTGTCTAGTTAGCTCACTGGATGACCGGAAGTTCCTACGTTTCATTTATGGGAAAAGGGAGAAGGTATAAACGAAATGTTAACATTGACAGCGCTATAAGCTGTCAAGCGTTGATGTTCAGAGACGAATAGTGAAGTATCCTTAGCTAGGGCTCTAGGGATATGCGAGTCCAGGTTCTTTCCTCGTGTGCAGGGGTCAGGGAAAGGTGTTCCAGTGCTGACATCATCAGTTCTCTTTGAGGAACGAAGTATAGTTAGCTCTGAGTGGGCTTCCGAATCTCACGTACCCTTGCCTAACTGGATACAGAGACGAATTTTCGTTTTGGATGACGAGAAAATTCTAGTCAGCCCTGGATTAGGTACCAAATCTCGCGTATGAAGAGCAGTGTACTTTATCATAACTGGATGAGGAAGTCAAAGAAAAATGATCAACTTTGTTCCTGGATATATACACTTGTCAGTCTATCTACTGTCAAAGGCAACATTAGCAGATTCCCTTGTAATTCGCATCAGAAGAAGTCCCATTTCGGATTCTTTAGCTATCCATAGCGATGTTCAGAGACGAATAATGAAGTACCCTTTTCTCTAGGGTACCTAGTCCAGTTTCTTTCCTCATGTGCAGGAGTCAGGAAAAGGTGCTCCTATACTGACCACGTGCTCTTTGAATGTAATAGTTTCTATTTCCTGCTAGTTCTCTTTGAGGAACCAAGTATAGTTAGCTCTGAGTGAGTTTCCGAATCTCACGTATCCTTGCCTAACTGGGTACAGAGACGAATTTTCGTTTTAGATGACGAGAAAATTCTAGTCAGTCCTGGATCAGCTACCACATCTCGCGTATGAAGAGCAGTGTACTTCATTACAACTGAATGAAGTGGTCAAAGAAAAGTAATCAACTTTTGTTCAGAATATCTGCACTCGTCAGTCTATCTACTGTCAAAGACAACACTAGCAGATTCCCTTGGAATTCGCTGCAGAGAAAATTCTAGTGAACTCTGAATTAGATACCAAATCTCGCGTATGAAGAACAGTGTACTTCATCACAACTGGACGAAGAAGTCAAAGAAAAATGATCAACTTTCGTCCTAGATACCTGCACTCGTCAGTCTATCTGCTGTCAAAGACAATACTAGCAAATTCCGATGGAACTCGGTCCAGAAGAAGTCCCATTTAGGATTCTTCAGCCATCCACAGATAATTACACCTAACTACCGCCCATTAACTGGGAAAGAAGTTCGATTCCGCAGATTTGAATGCCCCATCCTGTCATACCCCAGGTATAACCACAGTGGTGATCCTTCATTTACTTCGGGGGAAGTTCCAATCTACGCGTTACGCATGCTCCAGAAGGCTTTTCCAACGTTCAGTCTAACCATAGTAGATCAACTTCCATTTACCTCGAGACGAGTTCTATTTTAAGCATTCGCCGTTGCAGCTCCTCCAGTTATCCCATAAGGATAACCACGGTCAGCTCGACTTTCATTTACCCTAGTCGAGAAGTTCCAATTGGAACGTTACACAGCGGTGCTAACCATAGTAATAGAATGCAGGATCCCCATGATCCCAGGGGAAAAATCGAGGGAATGAACAGGCGGCCGATGCCACTTACCTCGTGGGCCTGGTCCTCGATACTCCTGAGAACCGCGAGGTTGCGAATGGTGGCGCGTCGCGACTCGAACGACGACTCCAGCCTGGTGGCTGCGTTCCCGACCTCCTCCACCAGCCTCCGTGCCCGTTTCACCGACAATCTGGAAAGATAAAAGGGAGGCGTCGTGATCGCGACGCACCGTTAGGAATTCCGGCTTATCGCTAACGAAACATCGAACGCTAGCCTAGCCCCGCGCCTCTCGTCCCTTCAGCTTCGCGAGTGGGCGCTAACACGACACGGACATTATCGTCTTCGTTATAAAACGCTTCTCTCCCTTCCCCACATAGTCAGTTCCTGTCCACGTGGAACGCGTCGGAGGAATATACCCGCTTTCGCGGCCAGACACTGGCCTTTTCTTCTGACAGCCTGGCGATGGGCCAGAGAGAGAGACCTCTAGAGCTGGCCAGGTGTATGAACGACGCGAGGAATTAATAGACGGTCGTTGTTTCACGTGGGATAAAGAGAGAGAGAGAGAGAGAGAGAGAGAGAGAGACGTTGGACAATCGAAGGACGACAATGAGCTAGGCTCTCTGTGTCCATGGTCTGGCCCGCGGCGAGATTTCTAACGCTGCTCTCTAACCTGACGTGCTCGAGGTGCAGCAGTGGCGCCGCGCGCTCTTCCAGAGAGGCGATCGCCTCCTCGGCATCTCTGGACGTTCTTCTCAATGTGGGATCCGTGAGGAGCCGACCGAGAGGCGTCAAGGTGCCTGACAGGCTGCTGCATTCCTTCAGCTCCGACATCTCCAGGGCCAGTCTGCGACCAGCCGACTGCCATTCCGTCATTAGCACATCGTAGTCCTGCAACAGAATGGGGGTATTAGGGCTGATGGTTTGTTTGCTGGGGATGATTGATAGGGGTAGGTTAGCGTGACCTGAGAAGGGGACTCGATGGTTTATTTGAAGAGAAAATTTGGGGGAGTGGGGGAAGGCGTGAGTGACCTAGGCTAGCAGCTTAATATGGAATACACGTTGAAAATATTAATTAAAAATTATACAATGTTTTATTTGGGAATATAGATGGGAATTGCTTAAATTATTTTATGATATTTTCAAACCCTTCAATTTGTCAATGATCACCCTGTATATACTATGTTACTTATCCTAAGGAAGTTATTGATTGGTTCACGTGTTGCTATGAAAAGGAATAATAGCATACTCGATCTTTCGTTTGACAATATTGGATTTGACAAGAAGATCGAGGAATTTTTATATTCACCAAATTTTTTTTTATTTTTTAATCTCTAAGGGATGCTCTATAACCTATAAAAATATAAAATAAAGGAAGATTGGAAATGAAGAAATTGTGGCTTATTTAATCACCTCGGCATTTTATTGGCCACCCTATACTTGCTACTTTGTTTATTATAAAGATATTCTCGATTGATTTACGTGTTCCCATGAAAAGGAATACTACTTGACAATATTAGATTTAAGAAGAAGATCAAGGAATTTTATATTGACCAAAAATTATACACGTTTCTTTAATTCTTCATTATTTTATTTGGAAATGTAGTTAAGAGATTTTATTATTTTTTAATCTCCAAGAGATGCTCTATAACCTATATATAAAAAAAAAAATAAAATAAAATAAAGGAAGATTGGAAACGAAAAAATGATGGCCTATTTTTTACCAGCTTTTTATCAGTTTTTTATTGGCCACCCTATACTTGCTACGTTAATTATTTTAAAGAAATTCTAGATTTATCTACGTGTTCCCATGAAAAGCAATACTACTTGACAATATTGGATTTAACAAGAAGATCAAGAAATTTTACATTCACCAAAAATTATACACGTTTCTTTAATTCTTCATTATTTTATTTGAAAATGTAGTTAAGAGATTTTATCATTTTTTAATCGCCAAGAGATTCAAAAAATAAAATAAAGGAAAATTGGAAATGAAGAAATTATGGCTTATCTAAACGTTTCAATTTTCTATTGGTCACCCTGTATACTTGACAATATTGAATTTAACAAGATCAAGGAATTTTCTCACGAGTACTGTACTTCAGATCTATCAAAGTTCTCAGAGCTCCTAAATATAAGAAAAATAAAAGAAAAGATCAAAACGATATCATAAAATATCAAATACCGAAGAAAGCTTTCATTTCCCGAGTATTTATGAACTCCATAGGATTCCTGTCCAATTTCTCGTTCCACGAAGCGTCGTAAACAAATCGGCGAGAATTCGTCAGAAATTTTCATCAGAGAAGTGATAAAATCGTGGACACGCCTAATTACCGTCTCGGTCGATCGCGAATTCCAGTCTCATGGGATCATTCGTGTGCAAATGCGGTGCGTGCTTTTATGGTGACTGGTACCAGTGGGGACATTTAACAGCATTCTTTCACCGAAAGGTCACGCAACGCATTAAAATATCCCGAGTCCTCATGAACGGATCAGACCTAACCCAGAGAAGCCAACGCCACGATCGAGGACAAATCATCGGATCTCGAGTAGGTTTCCTTCCTCCAAAGACAAGTGCTGCCTCATCAGAGGCATGTGAACGTTAGAAAAAGCGATTCCGATTAAGATTCGCGGCGTCGATCGAGCGTTCATTGACGTCTCAATTTCGCGAAATCATCGGCCGGATAGATAGATTGATTGATCGAAAAATCAGCGATCGCCGTGGGCCCCGTGCGGCTGGCCGCGATCCTTGTCGTAAATGTGGTTCGACAATCGCGATAACTCAAGCTGCGGATGCTGTCCGCTGATCGTTGGCAATTTTTCAAACGCTCGTAGCTCCCCTGACCGAGGTTCTAACAACCGTTGCGGTCGAGAGAGGCTAACGGGCTCTAGGATGATGTATCGTCCAGGGCAATTAGAAGAATCAATTAGAGGGAAGGATGAAAAATCATCCGCCAGGGTCATTTGTTACACTGCTAGAAAGCGTTTTAAGGTAGTCTTAATCGAACGAATGTTAATGCCCCTTTAGGGTACCCAGTTTGATCGTGGGATATTGATTTCTGACACCTAATCAATAACCGAGTTTTCGGGATAAAGGAGATGCTTGGTTGGAGGACTAAGTGCCGGACAAAGGATCGCGCGATCCTTTCACGCTTGCTGGCCATGCTCCCCAACAATGAATTGTTTCTCCCGCCATTAATCCACACCGAACACGTGTTCCACTCTATTTATCAATCGCCACCATTCAATCTCGCACCGTGAGCCAACGAACGACCCTAACCGACCTCGTCCCTTCCGCTGCTAATGAGATTACGATAGCCGTTTGGGTCAGGCGAGTCTTCCAGATGGTTACAGATAACTCGAGATTTTTCAGTACGTTTGACACACGGTGATCCATAATTATCGACTTAGGATCACGACTATAGTTTTGTAATAGTAATTTTTTGGAAGGGAGTGCGAGTAATACACGGTGATTCATAATTAACGACTTAGGATGCCGACTATATTTGCATAATAGCAATTTTGTGGGAAAGAACGCGTGTAATGCACAGTGTTTCACAATTATCGGCTTAGGATATCGACTATACTTTTGTAATAGTGATTTTTTGGTAGGGAGTGCGTGTAATATACGGTAATCCATAATTATCGACTTAGGATGCCAACTATATTTGCATGGTAGCAATTTTGTGGGAGAGAGAGAACGTGTAATGCACAGTGATCCACAATTATCGACTTAGGATATCGACTATAGTTTTGTAATCGTAATTTTTTGGAAGGGAGTGCGAATAATATACCGTGATCTACAATTATCGACTTAGGATACCGACTATATTTGCATCATAGCGATTTTGTGGGAGAGAGAGAGCGTGTAATGCACAGTGATCCACAATTATCGACTTAGGATATCGACTACATTTTTGTAATCGTAATTTTTTGGAAGGGAGTGCGAATAATATACCGTGATCTACAATTATCGACTTAAGATGCCGACTATATTTGCATCATAGCGATTTCGTGGGAGAGAGAAAGCGTGTAATGCACAGTGATCCACAATTATCGACTTAGAATATCGACTATACTTTTGTAATCGTAATATTTTGGAAGGGAGTGCGAATAATATACCGTGATCTACAATTATCGACTTAGGATCACGACCATATTTGCATAATAATAATTTTGTGGGAAGAAGTACATATAATACACAGTGATCCACAATTATCGACTTAGGATCACGACTATAACTTTGTAACAGTAATTATAAAATTCTCCTTGCAGTAAAATCACGAGTGTATGCAACGAAAGCAGGAATTGAAGTAAATTGTTCGAAAATTAATTTTAAGAGGACCTCGAAGCCTGGAAAATTGAAGAAAATATACTACTGCTATACTAACCTTACTACGATTATTGAATCCGAAAAATCACTTATCTATAGTGATTCATGTAATCTATAATATTGCACATTGTTACCATTGCCGATTATCAAATCTAGAGAACTGCTAACCTATAATAATTCATATAATTTCAAAATTATCTCTATATTAATCTCACCGTGATTACCTCTGCCAATCATCGAATCTGAAGAACTAAGATCTAACCTATGACCTATGACAATTTAATTTCGCACACTTTCTACGATTTATCTGAGAAAATAATTTCGGACCCAGTTCCCACAGATGAAAATTTCGCGTGATAAAATTTGTGCAAGTACAGTCGTTAAACTTGCTGGAAAGTTATGGCAGCGTTTGAAAGCACGGGTTTCGAATTCTTTCCTGACTCATTCTGCACGCGAATCGATAGTGTATGGCGAACGGTAGTTATTCGATCAGGATGGTTGCCGAGATTCTCGGCGAAAGAGGTAAACAGGAATGGCGGCGGACGAGTGCTTACTTTCCGTCGAAGAATCCCGCTGTTATGTTCGCGGCTATCTCGACGATCATCGGCGAGCCGACCGTTATTTATGAACATTTTCCAACGGCGAAATTTTCTCCTTGTAACGTTTCCCGATCGATTATCGCCGGCAAGGTCGCGAATAACTGTTGTCGAGTCGGCTCGCCTTCGATGGACGTCGCTTTATCTGCTGGCCGACCGATAGCACTCGTCATCGTCCTATTTACGCCCGCACAATGGCCGCCATGGTCACTGCGCCATGGAGGACTATGTGGACGATGAGGAACAAAGGAAGAGGAATTTTTTCCAAATTTATCAGTGAATTACTACTCCCAATTTGAGGCAATATCAGTGGTACAATGTTGGGACTACTTATCTGTAATGAACGTTGCTCATTGGTCAAATTTATTGAGTCCAAAAAATAAAAAATCGAAATTTATTTTATTTGTTAAAAATCAAATGTCAATTCGGGACTCAGGAATTTTTTCCAAATTTTTCAGCGAATTATTATTCCCAATTTGTGATAATATCAGTGGTACAATGTTAGGGCTACTTATCTGTAACGAACGTTGTTCATTGGTCAAATTTATTGAGTCCAAAAAATAAAAAATCGAAATTTATTTTATTTGTTAAAAATCAAATGTCAATTCGGGACTCAGGAATTTTTTCCAAATTTTTCAGCGAATTATTATTCCCAATTTGTGATAATATCATTGGTTCAATGTTGGGACTACTTATTTGTAACGAACATTTGTTCATTGGTCAAATTTACTGAGTTCAAGAAATAAAAAATCGAAATTTATTTTATTTCTTAAAAGTTAAGGTGTCAATCAAGGAGTTTAGAAATTCTTTTCAGATTTTTCAGTGAATTATTATTCCCAATTTGTGATAATATCAGTGGTACAATGTTGGGGCTACTTATCTGTAACGAACGTTATTCATTGGTCAAATTTATTGAGTTCAAAAAATAAAAAATCGAAATTTATTTTATTTGTTAAAAGTTAAATGTCAATTGGAGGCGCAGGAATTTTTTCCAAATTTTTCAGTGAATTATTACTCTCAATTAGTGATAATCTAAGTGGTTCAACGTTGGAACTGCTTATTCGTAACGAGGGTTGTTCATTTGTTAACCCTTTGCACTCGAAGGGCGACCCTGAGTCGCCATTTAATCGGATTCTACAGATCGATGTTAATTAACATATAAAATTTAAAATTACCCAACAATGCATGGAATATCGAAATAAAATAATTTTACGCCTTAATTTCTATACTTCTTATTTACCGCTTTAAAAATATCATAAATTTTACGGCAGAAAGTCTTCGAATTACTATTTTTCTGCAATGAAAAAATCGCCGAGTGCAAAGGGTTAAATTGATTAAGTCCAAAATAATACAAATTCAAAATTTATTTTAAATATAGGAAGTTAAATAACAACTGAATGCATTGACATGAAAATTTTGAAAAATTTTGAAATAAAGGTTGATCAGTTTGATCTGCGAATGCCTCCCATATGTCTAATTATGTTTTAATAAATAATAACAATATTAATTAAAATATTAATTAAAGCCAATGTTATCTATGCAATAATTATAATATTGGAAATTTCACTGGACGAAATTGCACTAATTTTTGAAGCCAATTTGAATTATTGCAGAATTTTCCGAATATTTTGTGCGAATTCAAAATGGAGGAATTTTAAATAGCTATCGATCACGTGTTCGATAAAGTATCGATCGACACTGATCGACTATTCGCAGTGAAAATATTCGTTACACAATGGGCTAACGCTATACGAATTTTTAAACAAATTATCTATCCCAGAATCTCGGATTTTCGTATTTGCTTCTAACTCATTGTAAACCTTCCGCAGCTTTCACAAATAAGTTCACAATCTTCAACGTCATCCACGAGAACCGCAATTTATCACCTGACAACCAAACACGTTACCCAAGAAACATTCAATTACGCGTAAAACCTAACCAGGTAACCAAAGTCACGAGCCACTTATAATCGATGGAAATTGTAGATCATAAATTCGAGGATCGTATAAATCTACCGGTCCTCGACTCACGATGAAGAGGAAAGGAAGAAAAAGAACACGACACGCGTAAAATCTAGGCAGAAAATTAGTCATCGATCATGCTGCATAAAACATTTTAGATCATAACAGTATAAAACACCATACAGATCTTTTATTCTTGTCTTGTGATCTACCAATTTGCAAATGTCTTATAGCACCATAGCCAAAAAAGAATTCAACATCTAATACCTAATCAAGAAATTAAAGACTCATAAAATCATTTATAATGGATAGAAAGTATAGATCATACTTGAAACATTTTATCCTCGTTTTCTACTAAACGCTTCTCAAAAAGTAATGGGGAAAAATGAAGGACTACTCGCGTTTGATGGATATCCAGGATCTAGATTCAAAGATTTACTGATCTATTATATAGCCCTCAAAACCGAAAAGATGAAGAATTTTACGTAAAAGTTAACTAGAAAAATGGAAATACTGGTTACAAACGATGGAAATCGTACATATATGATAACACAAATAAATATTAAACACACACACAAAGAGAAAAGAAAATTCTACGTGTAGAACCTAATCAGAAAATCGAATCAAGTACTCACGATTGATGGACATTCTAGACTACAATACCAGTCTCGCATATATTTATAGATCTTCGTTCTACAATCTACCAATCTACCAAACACCTAAAATTGCGAAGGAAAAATTCTTTAGGCTTAAAGCCTAACTAGAAAATCGAAAATACCAGTCATGATGTATAGAAATCGTAGATCGCAGAATGAGCATCGAATAAATCCTTCTATCCTCGATCTATGATCTACCAATCTTCCGAAATGGAAAAAAGAAACAAAATTAAAAATTAAAAAGAGTTCATCTGCAAAACCTAATTTAATGATCAAGGATACCAGTTATAATGAGTGAAGATCGAAGATCGTGATCCAAGTATTGCGTAAATCCTTTTATCCTCGTTTTAAGATCTCAATTGACAGAAAATAAATAAATAAATAAATAAAATAAAATTCTAAATATAAAATATAATTTTTCAAAGCTGCCATATGCAATTAAAAAGAAAAATTTTATAAAACTCTACCACCTCACATTACTATCACTGAATCACCCTGGAACCAGTGAAACCAGCGAAATAATAATAAAGAGAATGAGCACCGAATAAATCCTTCCATCCTCGATCTATGATCTACCAATCTTCCAAAATAGAAAAGAGAAACAAGACTCAAAATTAAAAACAGTCCATCTGCAAAACCTAATCTAATGATCAAGGATATCAATCATGGTGCGTGAAGATCGAAGATCGCGATCCAAGCATTGCGTAAATCCTTTTACCCTCATTTTATGATCTACCAATCTTCCAAAATGGAAAAGAGAAACAAAATTAAAAATTAAAAAGAGTTCATCTGCAAAACCTAATCTAATGATCAAGGATACCAGTTATAATGAGTGAAGATCGAAGATCGTGATCAAAGTATTGCGTAAATCCTTTTATCCTCGTTTTATGATCTACCAATCTCTCAAAGAAAAGAAAAGGAAGAAAAATAAAATTCTACATTAAAAACTATCAACTATCTATCATACTATGTACCAACACTAGAAAATTTCCTAATTCTTCAAAGTTACCATATGCAATTAAAAACAAAAATTTTATAAAACTCTACCACCTGATCTCACGATCCATTGATCGTGGAATCGGCCTGTAAGCAGCGAAACGAGCGAAAAAATAATAAAAATGCAAAATAAAGGAAAAAGGAGATGGAAAAAGTAAAAAGATGGCGGCGAACGGAACCGTGTCGCAGCGCAGGGATACCCCAGCCGGGCAATTACCCGAACGAATGCTTAATTCACGTGAAAACAGTGGTTGGGCCGTGGGGCCCAGCGTGTTCCCGGACGCGTCTTGTCGCGGGCGAAAAAATTGCGAAGGACCGTGACGAATCGCGACCACGATACTCGCCTCCCTTTTTTCCCCGCCTTTAACGGGACCCATTAAAACGCCATTAAGCGCGCCGGCCGTGGGTTGAGAGCCACGGATAAATTGGTAACATCGGTCAGTGCCACCGTCGCGGGATAAATTCCCCGACAATAATTGCGCCGCGAGCCGAGAGAGGGCCGGCCCGGCACGATTATTCCGCTCACGGTCGGCCGTCCATTTTTCATCGAACCTGCCGAATCACCGTCGTGACATTCGGTCAACCGGACCGGCCGAAATTCCGCCTCCTCTCCCGCTCTGCACACCTTCTCCTCTCCTCTCCTTTCCCTCTCTCTTGCTCTCTCTTGGACCAACCTGTGGCAGTACGTCGCGAAGGCGCGATCGTTTTCGGAAGCAATTTGTCGCGACTCCCGATTCAGACGGATCAGGCCTGGACCACTTCTTGGCTGTCACTCGTGCCACTGCTCGCTTGTTAGGGTGAGTTCGCTTCGTTCAGGTGAGAGAAGAATGACCAGGTGAAGTAGGGACTGCAGGATGAGGATTTCGTGGATATCTAGAGACTCGTTTTAGATGCGAGGATGATTGTCCCAGGACATTCCGAGTTCAGTTGGAAATTTGTTTATGATGTATTTGGATTAGGATTGAGTGCGAAGAAGCAACTTTTCAGTGCATCATCCAAGTATCTTTATATTATATCTTCTGTGAGTATTATAATGTGTTCGATGGCTCTCTGAGGTCCACATTTGAGGTATTTGGTAGTTTGTATCTATTAGTTCAAAGTGGAGGAACTATATGGAAACGGTGTTTAAAATTTGACACCGTTTTGGGTATGATGAATTAAAATTGATCACGGGTTAGGTTTCCATGTGGGAAATTTGAGAAGAAGGAAACTGGCAACTTGGGTCTAGCTTGAGATAGGACAATGAAGGTTTGTGAATTTGAATTGTGGTGACCATCCTATATTTATCATCAGAAACTCACCGAATTTGATGGAATTTGTGTGAGAGTGAGACAATTTGCAAATAAATATTTCACACGTATTCTTTTTCATTGACCATTGTTCGTGTTAAGGGGGTGCAAACAGCCATCAAAGATAGAGGTTGCAATTCGCGACTTTTATAAGAAAATTAATTTGTACAAGTAGTATACTATCACTTGCAAGTGACAGTAACCTTTGACAGCAAATCAGAGATAGATACTCTCCCGATCTCGCTTTTACCTAACGATTCGTTGCAATCCGACACTGCCACAAATAAAATTAATTTATAAAAATAACATATATTAAAATTCGGTGTGTACGGGTTGCATATGATCCCTAGCTAGTGAGAGCAACGCTTGATCGTCAATCAGAGATAGGTATTCCCCTAAATTTCGTCTTTATCTAACGATTCGTCGCAATTCGATACTTTCATAAATAAAATTAATTTGTACCAATAATGTATATTAAAATTCGGTGTGTACGAGTCGTATACGATCCCTAGCTAGTGATAGCAACCCTTGACAACCAATCAGAAATAGGTACTCCCTCAAACTCATTTTTATCTAACGATTCGTCGCAATTCGAGACTTCCATAAATAAAATTAATTTGTATAAATAATATATATTAAAATTCGGTGTGTATGGGTTGCATATGATCCCTAACTAGTGATAGCAACCCTTGACAATCAATCAGAAATAGGTACTCCCTCAAACTCATTTTTATCTACCGATTCGTTGCAATTCGAGACTTCCATAAATAAAATTAATTTGTAAAAATAACATATATTAAAATTCGGTGTGTACGAGTCGTATACAACCCCTTGCAAGTGACAGCAACCCTTCACCGTCAGTTAAAGATAGGTGTTGCCCTAATCTTGTCTTTATCTACCGATTCATTGCAATTCGAGACTTCCACAAATAAAATTAATTTGTAAAAATAACATATATTAAAATTCGGTGTGTACGAGTCGTATACGATCCCTAGCTAGTGACAGCAACCCTTGACCGTCAATCAGAGATAGGTATTCCCCTAAATTTCATTTTTATCTACCGATTCGTTGCAATTTGAGACTTGCACAAATAAAATTAATTTGTAAAAATAACATATATTAAAATTCGGTGTGTACGTATCGTATACGACCCCTTGCAAGTGACAGCAACCCTTGACCGTCAGTTAAAGATAGGTGTTGCCCTAATCTTGTCTTTATCTACCGATTCGTTGCAATTCGAGACTTCCACAAATAAAATTAATTTGTAAAAATAACATATATTAAAATTCGGTGTGTACGAGTCGTATACGACCCCTAGCTAGTGACAGCAACCCTTGACCACTAATCAGAGACAGGTAATGCCTCGAACTCATTTTTATCTACCGATTCGTCGCAATTCGAGACTTCCATAAATAAAATTAATTTGTACCAATATTATATATTAAAATTCGGTGTGTACGAGTCGTATACGATCCCTAGCTAGTGACAGCAACCCCTGACCGTCAATCAGAGATAGGTATTCCCCTAAATTTCGTTTTTATCCACCGATTCGTCGTAATTCGAGACTTTCCCTTACCAGGGGACTTCCCTCGACCCAGGAAAACCCAGAGATCGAGAGATGAAGGAGAGGTAGGCCAGCGTTACCTTATAGAACGCGATCCACTGGGCCTGGTCGTGGCTCTGCTCCCGCCTGGGAATGTGCTCTCTCAAAGCGCCCTCGTCGACGACGGTCGTCTGAAAGCAAAATCGGAAACGCTGTTAAACCGGTCGACAAGACAAATGATCGTTGCAAAGGCGCGTTGGAATATCACGGTGGAAAGGAACGATCTCCTTTCTTTTCGCGTCCCGACGCGAGCAATCGAGACGTCCAGACGAGGAGTAACGCTCGCAGCGTGGAATTGGCACCGGGCAAACAATGATCGTGAAGGGGACAGAGCGGCGTTCGAAGGCAATTGCTCAACCCTTTCGCCGCGAAGGACATGTGTGCACGCAGAAGCATATGCGCATATGTTTCTATTGTGATTAACCCCTCGCGGTTTCTTTTCCAGGCTAATCGAGCGAACGGTTCGGTGTTGTAACACTTATCTCGCGATATCGAAACACGCTGCATGTACAGGGTGGACCGTGCATAACCCGGCCACGTTGATTCATTCGGGTTATTCGGTTGGTGAAGAAATTTCAAAATTTTGGCTCCTGTTTGGAAATGCGACGTGGGACAACAGTACCGGAAGATGAGGAGAGAATTTTATTTCATTTTTACTTTAGAATTGCTACAGAATTTAGATGATCAGACCATTGAGTTATTTATTGGTAATGAATAATGCACTGTATAGATGGCTACATACAGTTGTTTTATCTACTGCTAATAGCCTATTGGTACCTGTAGCGAAAATTTGATCTATCCACTGATCTCTCTAGAATTGCTATAGAATTTAAATGATCAGAGAATAGACTGTGGATTTGGTTTTATTAGTGTGAAAGCAAGTGTGTGAGGTCGAGTAATGGCACGAATGTAGATATGTATGTTTTTAGAAGTGTAAGTGGAAGATCTAGAATGCGTGCAGTTGCTATGGATCAGAGTCAATATGTTATAAGGAAGTTCAGATTGCTATAAGAAGCGTGAGAGCGAAGAATTAGGATATAAGATGTGTGTAAACTATAATTTTATAATAAATATACAGTTGTTATACAACAAACTCACATAGATAGGCAATTGAGTTATTTATTGGTAATGGATAATGCACTGTATAGATGGCTGTATGCAGTTGTTTTATGAGTGACACTAGGTATACGGGATCTGTCAATTTGACGGATGGGTTGCTCCAATTATATGATTTGATGAATTATACTAGAAATACTAGGGGGATTAAAATGACTCGTTTTGAACATTCTATTTTCGCGATTGCAGAAAATATGCAGTTGCTTTTGGTAAAAATTAGAATGATTTTAATAACCCTGAACTGTTAACTGTAACGCTGTCAAATTTTCCTTGTTGATAACACTTTGCCGTATAAATGGCGTAAAATTCAAATCCTGCGTGATTTTTGGGACATCCCATATATTTATTTAATTATACTATCTTTATTTTGATAGATGACATATGGAGAAGTATTCAATTTTAATTAACCACTGTATCTCTAAAATCATTTACAAATTTTTAACTAGAAGCTTCTGAATTGTCTAACGTTTCGAAATATCATAGTCATAATCCAATTTTATCACTGATGGAAGTCACCACATGTACAGTGGCCAATTAAAATTAGATACAACTTCAGTCTTGCATCTCTGCACACGAGTATTGACTCTCAATCACCATATATTTCAATACCAGAAATGAAAATTAGCTACCAAATATGAGACAATAATTAAATTAGACGTAACTACAAATGATTTTCTATTTTTATTTCAACATAAACGGTATCACCGAGGTCAGAAAAATATAAAAGCTTCGAATGGTCACATCTCTCGGTGCAAAGAGTCAACACGATTATTTTTAATTAAATCGCAGTGCGAATTAAGTCGATCGTGCTCACCTTGACACGGCTCAAAGGTAACTGCGATTCGATCGAGTCCTCCGTGACAGAGCTTTGCAGCAGCAGGGCGTGGGAAACGTTCACTCGTCCCTGCGAAACAAACATAAATCACCGTTGAACCTCCTCGCATCAACCCTATAACATCTTTCCTAAAATCTCCTTAACCCCTTGCACTACGTGATATACTATGACTGAGTGCGAAATTGCCGCGAGCTCATTCCAGATATTCATATATGGCCCCAGACTAAGACCACGTGTCAGACTCGTGATATTCATGTTCGACCCGAAATGCCGACAACGTGTCAGGCTCGTGATAATCATGTTCGACCCGAAATGCCGACAACGTGTCAAACTCGTGATATTCATGTTCGACCCGAAGCGTCGATCACGAGTCAGACTCGTGATATTCAAGTTTGGCCTAAAATTTCCATCACGAGTCAGACACGTGAAAATAGTGCAAGGGGGTTAAAGGAAAAAATTCTAAAAAGCACAGAGAGAAATTCGTTTACCTGCACGACAGTGAGGACCTTGTCAAGGAACTCGAGGCACTCTGGAGCGTGTCCTCGGACAAGAAGGGTGAATCCGTTGCTGGCGATGTCGGAGCTGCAATCAGAGGATAAAGAAGATCAGTGGGGTGACGAGAGATCGTCGTTGGACGATGCGAATTGCTCGGGATAAATTATCGGGACATTCCGTGCATACGCGTGAGTCACCGTGATACGGTAGTCGACGGCTTGACAAGATCTCCCACGTGAAGCGGCGTGTCGCCGCGATTTCTCCTCCGAGTCATGCCAGCAGAGTGAAACGAGTCATTCGTCGTGTCGACACGTTCGCGCGCGCGCGAGGCCACGGCCTGATCCATCGATCAGCCCGATGGATCCTTCCGATCTGACCTTCGTGCCGGATTATCCCATGATTCCCTACGCTTCTCGAACAGCTCTTGACACCCAATAGCGACCTGACGAGGTCATCGATGACGAAGAGTAATAATCATTCAACAGTACACCGATCTATTTGTTTCTAATACCTGGTTCCACGTATTCTGAATTTCGCGGGAAAAATTACGGGAGGCTTTTAAATTCAAGGGAGTGTTCTTGTGGTGCACGGTTTGGAAAAATCGATTATGTTTTTTTTTACACTATTGGGAAGTGTATGCTTTCGAAAATGTCTGTGTAAAAGGATTTGCTCGAATTCGTAAAATTGGCGAAGTTATAGATGTTCAAAATGCGGAGGGTAGGTATTGTACAATGGGGAACGAAAACTTTGAATGCGTTTTTCTCGAAACCGTACTTTTTGAACTAATTGACGGGATATCTCGAGTTCTGGTTGATCGATTGGCTCCAAATTTGGAGGAGACCTTCATCGGATGTACCTTCATCGTGTGAACAACGGATTTAAAAATCCGATAATTTTTTCTATCTTTTTTACCACCCAAAGTATGAAAAGCATGGGTAAAATCAATTTTGAACTTCAAAATGCTGCCATTTGCTTTAATTTTCGAAATTTCCTTGTTTCGGTGGTTCATGTTATAGCTGTATTTATACTAATTGAGATGCTGCTTAGTTTGTTCGTTTCAGATAACCAGATCTAAATTCATCAAATGTGGACATATATGACGTCGACTGTCGACTTTCCTGACATCACGACCTTCGGAATCGACTCTATACTGAGAGACAGTCACAGACCAACTGTTACGTCAACTGTCACATTAACTGTCACCTTTCGTATATTACTTTTAAAACGTCAAACTGCCATTATGAAAAAAAGGATCGATTTTTTTCAAAATTTCCGGCTGTCATGCACACGTGTACTTCCGAGTGGTTTCAGCAAAGGCACAGTGGATCATACGGTGGTATCGAATGCAGGAAAAGCGTATCAGGATCCTGCATTACGCTGCGACACGTGGGTGGTTGGCATAAGTGTGCAGCGTTTCTCACGCGGCTCCAGTGGCAGCCGACCACCCTCTCCGCCCGCCCCTCATAGCCTTTTCATACACGCGGCGATCATGCATCCACTCGAACAGTGGCGTATGCAGCGCACAATGCCGTCCTTTGTACTCGCGATCGCTTTAATCCACCTCGAGCCTCGCGCTAGCTTTCATGCCTTCGATTGACAAACGAAAATCGCGCAACACGGTCTATCTGCATTCGTCACGGAACACCCAAGGAATCAGCCAGTGCAGACGGTATTATTCGGGACACCCGTTGCACTCGCTGTATCGCATGATCGATAACTAACACAGAATCATTGATCTCGAAATATTCCTTCCTGCAGATAATCAAAACGTATACCTGCTTTTGAAATAATTAAACTCGTATCGAGATAAAACTGCAATTAATTCTTTGATTTGCGATTTAAGTTTCGGATAGTGGGTGCCATAATCGACAACAACGTCTGTCACACGTTGAGCCAATTGAAGAATACCGATTATCATCTAGTGCCAAGTAATAAATATTATTAATAAAATATCAAGTTGGTTTTGCCTATTGTATTATTACAATATGTTTGAGTGTATTAAATATCAAGATTTCGATTTCGACTGTGTGTATAATGAAGTTGACCACCCAACCATTTATGTTCCTAATAGTGGGTGCCATAATCAAGAACAACGTCTGTCACACGTCGAGCCACTTCAAGAATACCGATTATTATCTAATGTCAATGATAAGAGAAGAAAATAATTAATATTATTAATAAAATATCACGTTGGTTTAATACCCCCTCCCCCATTGTCACATATTCGAGCGTGTTAAATATCAAGATTTCGATTTCGTTGTGTATAATGAAGTTGACCACCCAACCATTTATGTTCCTAATAGTGGGTGCCATAATCAACAACAACGTCTGCCACACGTCGAGCCACTTCAAGAATACCGATTATTATCTGATGTCAATGATAAGAGAAGAAAATAATTAATAAATATTATTAACCCTTTGCACTCAAGAGGCGACTGTCGATCGCCATTTAATCAGATTCTATAGATCGATGTTAATATATTAAATTCAAAATTATCCACTAACGCGTGGAACGTGGAAGTAAAATAATTCTACGTCTTAATTTCCATACGGATTTCTTATGTATCGTTTTAAAAATATTGTCAACCGTATGGCAGAAAGTCTTTGAATTACTATTTTTCTCTAATGACAAAATCGTCGAGTGCAAAGGGTTAATAAAATATTGCGTTGGTTTAATACCCCTTCCCCCATTGTCACATATTCGAACGTGTCAAATATCAAGATTTCGATTTCTGTCGTGTGTATAATAAAGTTGACCACCCCTGGCAAGGATTCGATGAATGGTGAAATGATAGTTTCCGAGACGACACAGGCTAGGCTAGGCCAAGATATTTATTGAATTTACAGGCTGTTTTCATGCACGGTAATGATACGTTCTCAGCGTCACGGAACAGTTAGTCACGCGTTTCCCTGAACCGTCGATCGATTCGATAAGCCAGCCGATTTTTCCCCTGGCTGCATTCGCGATCGCACGAAGGGACACAGAGTCTAATTGGATAGTACAGGTAATAGTGTCAAGGCGCAAGAAATCGACGGAATGGGATAGCCGCGAGTAATTTGGGTCCGTTAGAAAGCAATTCTATTGTATAGGTGTGCAGAGAAAACCGTAATGCCTGTTAAAATTTCCATCCCCAGCGGAAACGTCGAAATATCTCACGATCCTGTGTATTCTCCGCACGATCGACAGCTGGAGGAGACAAATCGAGGAGCCACCTGCCAGCCGGGCGTTTACGAGCCATAACTCCGGCAAAGAAATGTCGACTGTCTGACAAAACGTAACTACCCTGTTCGAAAGAAGAAGGATCCCTTGAGGTAACAGGGAAACCACGGAAGTCGGCGGAACTGACGCAACGTATTGCATCTCAGGCCTCCGAAACGGAGACCACGAACGCTAACGCGGCATTTACGCGTTCCTCGACGCGATTTCCATGGAAAATTCTGCAACGCGAGAGTCGCTCTCAATTAACCCCGGGGACCGTTCGTGACACTTGGATTTACAATTCGATCGTAACTGTCTGCCTAACCTAACGCCACTGCCCATTGCCGTGGAAGAAACTCCGTGTATTAGCAGCATTGTGAAGCCGAAGGTTGCCGGTAAAACAGCGCGTTTCGCGACAGCCTTATACCTAAAACCGCAACCGAACGCGCTTCCTGGGTGGGCAAATGTTGTCGGGGCCTCGGAGAGATAGACTATTGCTTCGAAGTTGACTGAGATGCGACGTCTCTTCGTTTGGAAGGTAGAGAGAACTCTGAATGCGAGTTACTGAGACCCTAAGTCAACAAGGATGCGATATTTCTTTGTTCTGAAAGAAGAAAGAAGTTAGAAAGAAGTTTATGTGCGCATGAACACGCCTCGAAATCGACGTTTCACTGTTTTGAACGCATTGGAAACCCTAGATACGAGTGAACACGCACCAAAGTCGACGCTTCTCTGTCCTAAACGCTGCAAAATCCCTGAATGTGAGTGAATGCGTTTCAAAGCCGACGTATCGTTAATCTGAACGCTGCGAGAACTCTTGGCGCGAGTTACTATGCTTCAAAATCGACATCTCACTGTTCTGAACACGGTAAAGACTCTGGACGCGAGTTCCCGCGCGTCAAAGTCACCTAGAATGCGACGTTTCTGTCCCGAACGCAGCGTAAGCCTCCGCCGGTGCAGCTATGGCGCGTTTAGAATCCGCTGGTGGCTCAAGGCCACTCCCCCACCACGCGCGACGCGTCATCCCCACCCCTGCGCGCTCGATACCCGATACAGGCGTAAATCAGCGCTGTCCATGCCTCGCGAGCTTCCCCCACTCCCGCCATCCACACTGTTTAAGATCCGACTATATACGATGTCTTTCTAACCTTTCTATCTGATACGGTTGATATAAGAGTCCATAAGAGAGCTTCACCAGTAAAGAATACCGATTTAGGTGGAGTCTCCGGCTTCGTATTCCGCGTGTTCGATAAAACAACCGTGATGGCGCGAACGGGGAGAAATTGGGACGAGATTCGCGTTTCAAGGATCTCGAGGAAGTAATTAATTTCGTTGATATACACGTGCGTAGAATCCAATTCCTAACGACGATAATCCAGTTTGCGACTCGTGTCAGGCGTCCTGAGTCAATTTGTTCGAACGGCGGCTCGCTAGAGAGCGCCAGTGTCGCGTCAGGAGCGTCGTTAGCGGTTGGAGCCCCCTGTCCAACGTTTCGATTAATATGCTCGGAGGAAAGAATCGAGTGAAATACGACGGTGATAAGAATCGAGCTCGTAATTACGACGCTGTCGTCGACCGTATGCAAATCGGTGTCGTCCTCGCGGAGAAATTTGCCAACGACCGGGTCGAGACAATGGTCCATTAGCATGGAGAGAAATATTGCCGTGAATTTATCGCTGGATATCCCTGGGGTTATTATCGCGAAAATAACTAGCACGGATGTTGCACGTGTCTACGCTTGTCTATCCCATTTTTCTGTTTGTCTTCCTCGCGAGGCGTAGAGGAAAATTATAGGAAGTGAAAGTGAAACTCAGTCGACGAGTCGGTCGACGTGTAAATCTGCAAATGAAACGAAGAACGCGAAATCATGGCGGGATGCATAAGTGGAGCGTCAAGATGAAAGAATTATAATCCATTACACACACCATCGTTGTATTCGTTTGAGAAAGATTAAAAAATTCACGGCTCATAGAGCTCCTGCATATTCCACGGCTATCGCGCACGGTGTGCATAGTCGAGGTTAGGGGAGCCCCGTTTGTGCAACCTGTCGTTCGCCTGGTACTCATTTAAAATTCCGATAAGAGCACACTCGTGTCCCATTGACGCGACGATTGTCAGGCGAAACGTTGTACTAAGAGCTCTTAATACACCTGCAGCGATCGATCAGCATACAAATCTGCGCATTGAAATTGCAGACACCTCGATAGCTGGATGCGGGGCTCTAAGCGGTCGCCATTACAAGCAATAACGCTCTCGGCGCACGCGAGGAACACGTGTACTTTGGATCATAAGAGACCATAAACCCCGATATCGACTGCGTTTCTAAGAAGCCGAGAAACTGCGGAATAATTCGCGAGACACCGATCCATTTAATCCACGATAGACCCGGACACCTTCGAACAATTCCGAACACGATCGAACACCTCCGATGCACACACCTACCTCCTAGAGGTAGGCTGCCAGAGATCTCGGGCGGAGAAACCAGGGAGAACCCCGGTATCACGGAATCCGAGGTAACGACAGAGGGTGCCCAGCAATCCGGAGGAGCGGAATGAAAGCAGCCAGAGCAAAAGGGAGCAAGGTGATCTAGCCTTGGTGGAAGAGGAGCGAAGCGATAGGAAAAGAGCGGTCTCGAGAGAGGAGATAGGATCTCGGAAGTGGGTCGACAAACTGCAGTTCCAGATCTTGGTCCCGCGGGGAAAAGCGAGATAGCGACGAGGGACGTTTCGCCGGGCCCGTTACCCGTTAAGCAGCGGACCAGAGGGTGGCTGGGAGACGCGGGAGGGACGATCGAACGATGGAAGGGGCCCGGCTAAAAGGATTGATGCACGTCCATAACTCATGCAGAAATGCGGTCAGGTGCACAACTGGATCGGCCCGAGATCCCCCGCGATCCTATCTTCGTGCGATCTCAGCGCGCCGTGACTCTCAGCTTCTCTATGCAGCGATACGCGATACGCGACGAGCTGCCAGATGAGAGGTTAGCTTCGAGACGACCAGCTTTCGGGTCGGTGGTGGGGGCACGACTTGGGCGAGGTGATTGGAGTTTCGGGTGGATAGGTTAGGTTGCTCGATGGCGGGAGTTTGAATCTGGAAGTTTCTACTGTTAGAATGCAACGATGGGGTCTGATGGGCTAAGCATCGACGGACTATAGTCTCCTAATTCAGGAATCTTGGGTCCCTTTTGTGAAAGGGACATATATGCTTATAATTATGAAAGTGGTCTAAGTTATGGACTTAAAAGGAACGATTTTATTATTCATTTCGTGTTGCATTCGTATATTTATTTTCTACGAAACAGTGAAGAATCGAATCGATACATTGAGTTTGTAGCTTTATCGCAATTAATTTTATAATTTATTATGTATTTAAAGACCGAGGGTTTTAATATTTCGGAAGCAAATATAAGTAAGTTAGACCACTTTCATAATCATAGGCGCATATGTCGTGCAAACGGGGCCCATTTTGTTTAATTTAGTTCCAAGTCAAGAATCGTGGGTCTGAATCTTGTTCACTACTGCTAGAATGCAAGCATGATGCCTAATGTGCCAAGTATCAATGGCCGATGTATCAGTTTTGGGGATATTAATATAAATTCGCCAATTTCAGTTTAACAATTAATATTTTTCTTATGAAATCACGTGGTGTGAATTTTCATCGAATTAATTTATCTTATTCACTTTTAATATGAATCTGGATGTACATAGAAGGACCAGGAATGTAACATGGGAGACAAACATATACAGACAAGTGTGAACAAAGTACCAACAAGGTAATAAAAATAAATAAATATAACAACGAAATTATTTCACGTTCACATCACTCTTACACGATTTGACGCTTGCCTTCATTCTTCAACAAATTACCACGAACACCATTTACGCGAATGGAGTTTCTCAACTAGTGGAAAACTAGTGGAAAATGTGGGACAGATTTTTCCCCGGCAGCACGACAAACGTTAAAGAAATTCGAGGTTTCCCGCCAACCATTCGTCTCGTTATTGATTAATCACTGAAAGCGTCCTCCTACCGGTATTGAGATCCCGAAGAATCTCAGTCGATAAACAGCTGTATGAATACCTCGGATTCGACAGCTCGAACTTTGTACGCGTGAACGAGGAGTCGGCACCCGATGATTGATCGCCTGCCGTTTATCAATCACGTTTATCAAAGGAATTTAACTAACTTTGTTAACGAGAAACGCGGCCCTCCTCCCTTCCTCCAATTTTCCAGAATTCATCAATCAGTCGGTAAGTGTGTCAATTCGAGGAAGAAACCCGCAATCACGCGAACGTATTATCTCGGAAGCATATTAATTACCGCGTGCAGCTCTTTCCATGAGAAAAGTATTTCCTTTCCAATCATAGGGCGCGACTCCGAGATCGCATAATGCACACAACGATTCCAAACACGCGATAACTTGCACGTATGAGGTACACACAGGGTACGCATGTTTCGGACGAGTGAAAAAGGGAAATTCAAAGGTCGATTTCACACAGCAAATCGTTTCCTTTCTAGTGGAACACGCATGCAAAGCGTATGGAAAAATCCACACCTCTATAGGAACCAAGGAAGCAAACAAAATCGAATTCCAAACGAATAAAATACCGTGAAGAGGTCAAACAAACATTTTCAAACAGACACCAACTATATACATAACCAAAACTCACTCTTATTACACAATTAAACAAACAGAATCTAATTCCAAGGAAAAGGAAATCCAAAGAAAAAGAAGGCAAACAAACACTTTCAAACAGACACCAACTATAAACATAATCAAATCTCACTCTTATTACACAACCAAACAAACAGAATCTAATTTCAAGGAAAAGGAAATCCAAAGAAAAAGAAGACAAACATACATATTCAAACAGACACCAACTATATACATAATCAAAACTCACTCTTATTAGACCACCAAATAAATACAATCTAATTCCAAGGAAAAGAAAATCCAAAGAAAAAGAAGACAAACAAACACCTTCAAACAGACACCAACGATAACCATAACCAAATCTCACTCTTATTACACAATTAAACAAACAGAATCTAATTCCAAGGAAAAGAAAATCCAAAGAAAAAGAAGACAAACAAACACCTTCAAACAGACACCAACTATAAACATAATCAAAACTCACTCTTATTAGACAACCAAATAAATAGAATTTAATTCCAAGGAAAAGAAAATCCAAAGAAAAAGAAGACAAACAAACACCTTCAAACAGATACCAACTGCATCCGTATTCAAAACTCACTCTTCTTACTAACTAATTAACTAATCAAACAGAATCTAATTTAAAATGAACAAAAAGCTAAGGAAAAAGAGGACACGCAAACAATTTCAAACAGACACCAACTGCATATTCGTATTCAAAATCCACTCCCCCTAGACAGAAAAATAAAAAGAAAAATGAAAGAAAAGCCAAGCAAGAGAAGGAAGAAGAGACAAACCGTTTCAAACATACATCGATTATGTATATACATAAAACTCGCTCTTCCTAGACAACCGAGGAAACAAAGATGTAATTCTCAGCGAAAGAAAAGCAAGAGAAAATAAGATATAAGAAAGAAAAGGACAAAGAAACGCTTTCAAACGGACAGCGATTACCTACACAGCCAAAGCCCGCACCTCTCAGTCAACTAAACAACCAACCAAACAGGATCTAATTCCAAGCTCGTAAAAACGGAGGAAAAAGGAAGAAAACGGAGGGAAAAAGAGAGAAAAGAAACGTCGGCGAGAAAGGCGTGTGAAAATTCATAGACGAGCTTCACGCAGGGTCCGCATCGTTTTGTCGTCGCGCGATCGATAAATAACGCGCAGCCTGTATCCGCGGGTAATCCCCGGCCACGGACAGGCCTCTGCCTACCGCTATGTCAACGTCGGTTTTGCGCTTTCCCACTGAGCGAGCGCCGGCAGGTAGAGAGAGAAAAAAGGGTGACAAACGAGGAAAAACGCTAATGAATGCCGCGTAACCGGTACGCTGATTTATGGCGATCGTGTTCCGCTCAGGGGATCATTATGACACTGTTGGCTTTCGTCGGCGGATTCCAGCGGCGCCTGGCACTCGCCGCTTTCCTCCGCGCTACTGCAACCTATCGACGCGCGGCAATAATGGACACGCGTAACGACCGCAAACTTTCTCAACCCCGGCGACCTTCCGCGTGCCCGTTTGGGGGATGCGCCAGGTGAAAACGCTCCGTGGCGCTCGATTGTCTCGCCTAATCGTGGGAAACCTTCCACAAGGAGGCTGCACTCCTCGCTTCCCAGTATCATTTTTTCGCCGCTATGCACCGTGCACGTGGCACCGAATCGAACGTATACGGACCTGTCCACGTGTCTCCAATTTACTGTCAACCTTGTGTCTGTGAATGACTGTCAACCTTTGTCTGTGAATGACTGCCAACCTTTGTCTGAGAATGACTGTCAACTTTTGTCTGTGAATGACTGTCAACTTTTGTCTGTGAATGACTGTCAACCATTGTCTGTGAATGACTGCCAACCTTTGTCTGTGAATGACTGTCAGTCAACGGTGTCTGTGAATGACTGTCAGTCAACGGTGTTTGTGAACGACTGTCAGTCAACGGTGTCTGTGAATAACTGTCAGTCAACGGTGTCTGTGAATAACTGTCAGTCAACGGTGTCTGTGAATAACTGTCAACATAGGGTCTGTGAATGACTGTCAACCATGTGTCTGTGAATGACTGTCAACCTTGGGTCCGTGAATGACTGTCAACCTTGGGTCTGTGAATGACTGTCAACCTTGTGTCCGTGAATGACTGTCAACCTTGGGTCCGTGAATGACTGTCAACCTTGTGTCCGTGAATGACTGTCAACCTTGTGTCCGTGAATGACTGTCAACCTTGGGTCCGTGAATGACTGTCAACCTTGTGTCCGTGAATGACTGTCAATCTTGGGTCTGTGAATGACTGTCAATCTTGGGTCTGTGAATGACTGTCAACCTTGGGTCCGTGAATGACTGTCAACCTTGGGTCCGTGAATGACTGTCAACCTTGTGTCCGTGAATGACTGTCAATCTTGGGTCCGTGAATGACTGTCAATCTTGGGTCTGTGAATAACCGTCAACCTTGTGTCTGTGAATGACTGTCAACCTTGTGCCTGTGAATGACTGTCAATCAACGGTGTCTATGAATGACTGACGATAATTCGAATTCTAGTCTTGGATGATGATCAGTGACCTTTGGATCATCAAGATGTCCTTGCACGAGGCAAATTATCGATATTCTCGTGCACGTGATAGAGTGGTGCGATCTCCATCGCGAGGAATCTCGATGGAACTTTGCTCTCTCTCGAAGAATCCTTAAAAGTTCATGGGAAACCAGCTGCTCGATGGTTATTTATGAACATACGCGGCATGTTACGCAGCCCTGATATTTGAAATTTCGCGGGGGATCTTCCACGTTCGCCATGAGAAACCGCTAAAGCGAGGCATTAATTACGCGCGCTTTACGTTTACGACGATCGTAATTAAACGTTTATTATGTCTAGCCGCACTGGAACTTCGGCGTTTAGAATTCCCTCTGGATGATTGTCCCGAGTTTCCCGCGCAATTCCGACCGCGCATGGAATAGGCTTTGAGCAGGAGAATTTCGCCAGAGGCTGTGCGAGAAATCCACTTTTCCAGCTGCATCGTGCCTCTCCACGAGATCTCTATTAAAACTACCGTCGTATTTATCTCGCATTTCTTATACAAAAATTGGAGAATTTATTCACATAATTAGCCCCAGGGATTTCAATTTCTCCACTTTTTACCCCTTCGAATCAACCCTTTCACGAGGAGCAGAATTAGAAGCAGCAATTAAATTAAAAAATAATTCATGAATATATAAGTATAGTGGAGATATGGGCAGCGGTGGCGCTAGTGAGTTAACTGCAAAATCATATTTAGCCTGCCGAAACACTCACTCAAAAACAAATAAAAGGCTGAAAAATTGATGGTAACAATACAAGACTCGTAGTAAGAAGAAGATTGCTAGATCACATCAGTAAAGTTACAAAACATAATAGTTTAGGAACATGTGTGTTTAGGAACATGAGTTAATTGCAAAATCATCGTAAGACTTCCGAAACGCTCATTAATAAACGAATAAAAGATTGAAAAATTAATGCAAACAATACGAGACTCGTAGTAAGAAGAAGATTGCTAGATCAGATCAGTAAAATTAAGAAACAATAGTTTAATCACAAATACTGTGAAGATATGGACAACGGTGGCGCTAGTGAGTTAACTATAAAATCGTATTAAGACTACCGAAACGCTCACTCATAAACGAATAAAAGGCTGAAAAATTGATGCAAACAATACAAAATTCATAGTAAGAAGAAGATTGCTAGATCACATCAGTAAAGTTACAAAACATAATAGTTTAGGAACATGTACAGTGAAGATATGGACCGTGGTGGCGCTAGTGAGTTAATTGCAAAATCATCGTAAGACTTCCGAAACGCTCATTAATAAACGAATAAAAGATTGAAAAATTAATGCAAACAATACGAGACTCGTAGTAAGAAGAAGATTGCTAGATCAGATCAGTAAAATTAAGAAACAATAGTTTAATCACAAATACTGTGAAGATATGGACAACGGTGGCGCTAGTGAGTTAACTATAAAATCGTATTAAGACTACCGAAACGCTCACTCATAAACGAATAAAAGGCTGAAAAATTGATGCAAACAATACAAAATTCATAGTAAGAAGAAGATTGCTAGATCACATCAGTAAAATTACAAAACATAATAGCTTAAGAACGTATACAGTGAAGATATGGACCGTGGTGGCGCTAGTGAGTTAGCTGCAAAATTGTCTTAAGACTACGACTAAAAGAAAATTCCTCATCGAAAAGAACCCCAGCCACAATGAAAACCTCGACATGGTCATCCCTAGTTTAACACCCTACCCAACATCTCGCACACCATCGCAATCCCTTCGAATTTCTCATTTTCTCTGACGGAGCCTGCGGTCGGATACCGTGGAGATGGCAGGAGGTATCTCGAAGCCCGGAGGAGCACGGTCGAGAGCAGCTCCTCTCCCCACGGCTGCACGGGGCACCATAAAGCCGGACGATCAACGATACCGCAATAGGCTGCCGTGGCTATCGTACGTGATATGTTTTACGAGCCGGCCAGCATACGAGCGCGGCTAAACGAGCCAGCCCGAGAGGACTCCTCTGCTCCGCGAGTCCTGGCACCGGGGGCCGCAGCATCCTTTACGACCGCCTTTCGACTCCTCCGGCCCGCTGACAATCGGACGGCAGGCTAGAGAGGGCCCGTCGTCCCGATCGAAACGGTTCTTAATCGCGATCGACCGGCACGAAAAAACACGCGTCCGGGCGTTTACGGTCGTGCCACGGCTCGCTGCCGGGGGATCGTGCTCGTTTGCTGGCCTGGTACTAAATAATTCATCGGCCTGCCGCTGCTTTTGGTCAGCCAAGAGCGGGGTGGGGCTGTTTTCTGCGCTTGGACGCATCCCGTCGCGTTTCTGCGATTCCTCGAGGACGCCAGTAGGCGACGAGGCAGTGTTATAGAAAACTATAACCTGACAATTTCCCAATTTACGTCCTATCTAATCGCCTCTAAGTTCTAAATATACCTCTTACAGGAAGATGATCCAAAATCGAAGACCAGTGCAACGAGGATCTCGAAATGGGCCATTAAAGAACCGTATAGTCAAAGGAAAAACTGTGATCGGCTACAGGGAATACCGATAGATAGCTAGCATAAGTCGATTCTCGATCAGGAAATTGCAAGGCAGGCTATTGGAGGCGCTGGAACAGCAGGCAGAATTGGCAGAGATCCAGCGGTCTCGATCGATGGCCGAGGCTCAGGGGCGGCGGTGGCGGCTCGGCAAGGATAGCAATAAAATAAATTGGCTTTATGCCCGATTCTTATCAATGAAATATGCACTTTCTCCGAACAATAGACATATTATGTAATGCGAAATATATTCAGTTTCCTCGTGTTGCACGCTTTCCTCGATACGCCGCGATAATGGACGATCGTTATTCAAAATTCTATTCCCCGACGCGTTAAGTGGCGCATGATTTACCGCCTTTCCCGTCCCGCCGGCCTTTATTCACCTACTCGCAACACTGCGTGAACACCGTTTTAATGCCGACTTCGATACGATCGAAAATTCGAGCGAGAATTCGCCGCGAGAGAAAGGGCGACACCTGTTTTCCGCTCGCCGTTATTCATCGCCACGCGGGGACAACCTACGCGCCCGTTCGTCAACATAATCGCTTGCGATTAGCCGGTTACACCCGTCGAGAAATCGCGAGATAATTGACTAATCAGCAAAAGGTACCATTTTAACGCGTTTTCCAAAATTTTTGTGACAATTGCAAGTTTGGAGAAGGAGATATTTTTAATTTCGACACAACCTGTACATAATTTTACACAGTATCTTTCTTTATCGTGTCACATAGCTCCATTCTTCATCTGCAAAACCAAATTTGGTTCGTCATCGTACGATTTTTTGTTTTCGAGATACAAAGATATAAGCAGCAGATGTGATAAATAGATTAACTGTATAGGTTATTTCAAAATTAAATATGACACATGTATGCTATCCTTTTGTCTGGGAGTGTACTCCTGTTTAATTATGCGATCCATATTTGACAACTTCAGATGCACCAGTTATTCCAATATACATTCGTCTATACTGCACCTTTAGCGCCCACGAATAAGCGTTTGGGCAGCCGTAGTGCGACTCTCCACTTAACTCACTAGCGCCACCACGGCCCGTATCTACGACAAGGTGCTTACTGCACATGCCACATCATTTACACAACATTGTTGGCTCAAATATTTTAGCAGGCATCATGAAAGGCTTAATCTCGTTTTCATGAGCTGCTTCAGTTCCCAATCTTATTTTTCCCAGATAAATAAGCTTCGATTAATGCACACGATGAACTTAAAATGTTTTCAAGATTAATATCTTCTCATGACGGGTTATATACTGTGAGGAAGTTTCTCGATCAGAAGACGCGTAGAAATTCGTGATACCTCGGGGAAGCTCCGAGGTTTCACCCTGAAGAATGAACACGAAGGACTGGTGACACGAGCATGATAATCTCGAGGGATATTAACGACGCCGTTAAAGTCGATGAGCTTTCTAACGATCGAGCGATCGTGGCCGGTTCGAAAAATCGGACGAATTTCACCGGCTTCTCCGGCGTCTCTGATGACGGGGCCTCGTCGAGATTCCCGATAAGATTCGTCGACTACGAGGGTAATTGAATTATCGGTAATTACCTCGGACGGCGATTTTTCAGCCGGACGCCGATTAATTAAAAAGCAGTGTCGCGACCCGGCTTAATTAATAACCGAGTGTCACGAGTTCGTCCAACCGGGGGTCCCGGTCGTCGGCTAGGGAAATTCGTAGGCGAGCGAACCTGACGAGCCGATTTTGCACCTCCGACCGTGGCGCAAATTATGGTGGGCGTGTCGTCGATGTCACGGCCGTGGAAAATTATAATTATTACGGAAACCCGTCGTCGATCACATGCGATACACGCTGGAAAGCTCTGCGGACCGAGCGGATTAATGAATCGCCGTTATTATTCCACGGTGATTGCCGGGAAAAGCGGTCACCGCGATAAATCGTCGATTTTCGAGCGTAACGTACGAAAGGAAGGTTAATGGCGGCCTGGGAGAAGTGTACCGTGGTTTTGCAACGATTCCGCTTTTTCGACGGTGCGGTGTTTATGGGTCGAGGCACAAAATTGGAGTAGCCGTTGCACGCGATCTATGAAAGTTCTGTTAGGCGTATACTAAGCGGTACCGTGATTAGGAAATAGGATTCTACGCGTAAAAATACGTAGGAATGGAAGAGCAACATTTTTTCGTCCGACGTTCCATTTTCGAGAAACTCGAATTTCAAATTTCGTGGCTGCGTCCATTTTTATTTAACGATGTGGATTTCACTGTAGATTAACTGTATTTATATTTGCACGTATTTCTAGCGTCTATAAGATAGGTAGCATGATAGAATGGCGTCAGATACTGTGCGTGTAACGAAATCCGTAAATTCAAATTTCCCGCGCACCCACGAAATTTCGAACTCGATTTTCTCGAAAACGGGACGTCGAACGAGAAAATTTTATTCTTCATTTTTTACTTGCTTTTACGTGGAGAGTCATACACGGCCTGTTTGGAGGTAGGTTTGTGTCGATGTTGAGGTAAGAGATGTCGAAACAGGCTAACATTATGATAGTTACGAATACACGTGTCCTTATGTCCTTAAAAATGTCTCTGAAGTGTCCTTAAATGCGTCGACTAGGCGAATAATCTTTCTTTCAAGGACACCTAGTCCTGCTCTCAAGACCTGTCACGCGTGATGTCAGTAGAGTCATAAATAACGACCGAGATAGGTAACTCGGGGAAGAAAGGGAGCAAATGGTAGGTATATACGTAACTGTTAGAGGAACGAGTGTCAGGTCATCTTTGCCTGAGTGGCATTCCGAGTGAAACCTTAGAACGCTTCTTAACACTAGAATTACCGACTTGTAGTAGCTATATACACCATATAGGGATAATAGTAATTAACACTTTGCTGACGAGTACATTTAGCAGACATAGAATATACGGGGTACAGTATGTATTGAAAATAGATCGTAGACCGGTGATTATGAAAGTGGCCTAAGTCGTATTACGTGACTCGCGTATCTCTTACTTCGAAATATTAAACATATTGCAAATTGAAAAATTAAATAGCAAGATTACTTCGACTATTTCGATAGGCTCAGGGTCAAAGGATTTCGACAGTCATACTTTGACAGTCATGATACAACAAATTTCAACCAGATCAATAATTCTAGTGTCAAGAAGGCGTAATAGTTACTCAGGAACATTATGAAATATTCCAAAATGAAAAAAGAAAACTGGAAGCAGGGATCTGTATAATTACCTGGGCAAACGAGCGAGGTAGAGTAGAAACGACGACAGGTCTTTGACAGAGATTGCGTCTCTCCTGGACGGCTCGTCCTCGAACTCGAGAACGGGTCTGCCGTGGGCATCCGTGCAGCCTGCAACACAGAAGTTCGAAAAATTAATTACCCCCGAGATAGTTCGCGTAGGCCCGTGCAACGCGTTGCGGGGCACGACGACGTAGTTGGAGCGATCGGCCGAATATATTTCGTCCATCGACAGGCAACGCCCCCATTCCCCCACCACGGCTCCGCTGCGCCGAGCGACGCGCCGCGACGCGGCCATCAGCCGAAGCCAGGAGGAAACGCAGGACCCGCGAGCCGGGACTCACGAACCGATCGATACCGCATTAACGGCGTAATAAAAGTCGGTAACAGCATTTGATTACAGAGCGTGATCCGATTCGGCCTGGTACCGAGCTCGATCGTAATCTTTAGTCCGGCGTATAAGTTATTAAATGATCGGCTTTTAGCCGTGCCTATCTCGCTCAGTCACCGGAGTAGGTCATCTTCCGGTAAAATCTTCGGCCCGGCCGATCGGCGCGCCGTGTGTGCCCGATGAAAATGTAATAACCAAACACGGCCACGTAGATCCACCGCGGGGATAACCGGCGTCAGCTGAAATAGGGGACATCGTAAAATCTTATTGTCTTAATCGTGACCCGCGACGCAGCAATCGGATGTCGATGCCGCCGCGCTATCGCGCAGCATCGGCTCGTTCGATTGACGCACGACCGATGTTGGCCCGCGATCTTGTCGTTGTTCATCGATTAGACGATATACGACCGATACGATCTCCTCATACTGCTGGATATACCCGGATTTATCGCAGTTCGCTTTGACTTTCGTTAACTTAACCACCTGCGGTAAAAAGACGTGTCACGCACGTCGAGATGCTTCTGTTACCGGAACATCAGCAACGTGTTACACACGTCGTCAAGCGATTGTTGCAGAAAGAAAAATGACGTGCATCGCACGTCAACTGTTAATGAAATTCTTTACCGAGGCACAGCTTTTGCTTGCATTTCATCGTGTGAAGTTATCAGTATTGACCCTAGACTGTAAAATGGAAAGTGATAGTGAAGTCAGTGATATTATTTGCGACCCGAAGTGATTTGCACTCGACTGTTCTGGCACGCGCAATCGTGAATTTCTTTGCACCGCGAGTGGTTAAAGATGGTTGAGAATTGGGCATGGGGGTGGAGCAATCTGTAGAGGCGTTTTAATGTCGGGGTGACAGGTTAGCTCATTTTTGAGTATATTTGTGAGGCTTGAAAAGAATTGGGGTTAGGTTAGGGTGTTAACGTAAATGGAGGGTGCTTAGGAAATAGATGTGAATTTAATACGTGCAGGTTAGGTCATTTTGGAATATATTCGTGTCTTGGGAAGGATTACAGTTCTGATATTCGGGTGTTCGCATATATGAGGAGAGTTTTGGAAATGAATGTCAATATTTCGGAGGATATATATGCACGGGACTCGTGCATGGCTTATTCTTCAAGTTATGTTTTGGAAATTATGTTTGATAAGAATTTGATTATTTTTTCGTGATAAAGTTTCGCGAAGGAGAATTGAGTCCTACCTTAAAGATGACCACTGGCTAACTATTACTCATAAATTTTCAAATATACGTGTTTTATCAATTTCAATGGTCTCACTTACAGATCGACGATAAATTATTGATAAATTTCTGGGGGGTCAAATTCGTATCGTGAAAAATTCTACTGGAGGATCTTCGCACTTCCGGTTTCGAGGTCTGGAGGCCTGACTGACATGCGCAATCACGTGCTTCCGACACGTGCCGTTGCGAGGCAATGAACGTAAGCGCAACAGCTTGAAATCTGGCCTAAGGCGATCGCTCAGGGCGTTAATGATAATTCATAGTGACGTAAGTTATACAGGCGATTACGTGGCCACGCGATGATAATAGCCAAGGTCAGTGCGAATTCTCGACACTTAACACTATTTGCTACCGTGTGACGTTCGAATAATAGTTTTCTTAACCCCACAAAATGACCCTTAATGTATACACACCTGGGACCACTCCTCACATCTTGAAAGTATACCACGTAAAATGAAAATTCACGAGAATATCAACACTTTGACTGCCATGCACATTTTATATGACACGCTCAGGAGACCACGATAACATTTCTATTATACTTACGACAAAATGATGAATTACTAAATAATATAGCAAGAACAAGAAATGGTGGAATCAATGTACTAATTACCCCCTAGAAATATTGGGTTGGCAACTAAGTGATTGCGGATTTTGTCAATAGATGGCTTTTGCACGTTTTTTTGTTTTGTCAACGTGTTCAAGGCACCTAATTTATATCGTTTTCTTGTTGCTTGGACTTCCGTCTTTAATTTAGTTGAAAAATTGTATCTATTAGTTATTTAGTTTCGTTTTTATCCGAATTTAAAAATGGAAGAACAAGACGCGCATTTCGGACATATTTTACTATTTTATTTCCGAAAAGGCAAGAATGCATCGCAAGCACACAAGAAGTTACGTGCAGTAAATAGGAATGAAGCCTTGAAAGAAAGACAGTGTCAAAATTGGTTTGCTAAATTTCCTTCTGGTGATTTTTCACTGAAAAATGCGCAACACTCTGGCCGCCCAGTTGAAGTTGATGAAGATGAAGGTGAGATTGCAGAGAAGCTCAATGTATCGCATACATGCATTAAAAAAAACTGAAAACGGCTTGGCTATGTCAAGAAACTCGATCAGTTTAAGGAAATTCATTTGACGTAACGCATTAGCATCTGCGATTCGCTTCTGAAACGCAACGAAATTTCTGAAACGACTGATAACTGACGACGAAAAGTGGATACTCTATAACAACGTTAATCGGAAAAGATCGTAGGTGATGCAAGAAGAACCAGCCCAGACGACACCAAAATCTGAGATTCGCTAAGAAATTTTGTATTTTCCTTCTCATTTAAAATCCGTAATCATTTAATTGCCAAACTAATATTTAAATCCTGCTTCAAAACTTGTATACCACTAGTGATTGCACACAAATAAGTCCCGCGTGAAAGGCGTCCCAAGTGTACGAGCACGCAGCAACTGTTCACATCCACCGACACACACGTTCACCTTCGGAATTGCCATAATTCTCGGAGCCCCGGCGTCACCCATGACACCCGTGTCGCCGAATCTTCCTTATTGCCCAAGATCACGAAACGAATTTCCAAGAACGCCGCGTTTGTCCGCGCGAAACGACCGACTAAGTACCGGCTTCTGCTTCTGCGGACGCTCACGTTCTTCCGGCCATTTCACCGGAAGTCGCGCGCGCCTCTGGCGGCCTGCGCGAGAGTCCAGGCGTTACTCGTGACAGCGAGGACGCAGGGTCCCTCTAGCGGCCGCCTTAACGTCTTCATCTCGCGGTGAAACCGCTCGTAGAAGGTAATCGATCGGTTATGGTAATCCGAGCGGCTGGATCGTTAAAAAAAGGTCGCGGCGAGCAGCGTGATCCTGCATTTCCTTGCTTCGAGAAATCACGCTGGTCGGAGCAGCGTTCTCGATGTTTACGACACGATTAGCCGTGCCCGTTCTCTACCCCGGTCGCTTCCCGATTTTCTATGCAGCCTTCGGCGACTGTTCACGTGTTTCCGTGGAAACGTGCGAGCGTTACGAATGGTCAAACGATCGGGGGGATTTTGTTCGGAGAAAGTTATCGAAGGGGTGCCTTCTGGGATCCAGGGAATCCAACTAACGACGGGGACGAATTTTTATGACGTTATTGGTACCAGGAGAATGGTGAACGAGTAGTTTTTGAACGTATTTGGGAGGTGACTAATTGTGAGGATTGGTGTTTGTTGAAAATAAGATATACCTTAATGTATATACAAAAATTAATCTCTCAAGAGAAATAAATATATTTTCAAACTATGTGCCCAAGAGGTTCCTGGAATGCATAAAGTGTTAGATAAGATTTAGCTGCAATCGCATACCCTTTTCTTCACTCTAGTTTTGACTCTCTACACGAACAGTTAGAGTACTTAAGATATATCTTCCTTAGGATAGAATGAAGATAATTACAAAATACAGATAGTCACTTCTTTTACCCATAATCCAAATAGTGCTAGATATTATACACCGTCATGAACCAATTTCGAAGATTCAAATAAGTGAATAAAATTCTGCAGTGCAACATGAACTGTCAAATTCCGAAAAACTGGTAAATTCATTAAAATAAAACAATAAATATTACGTTCTTCACTGCTAACTAATATTATGAACAAATGATGAAATATCGAAAAATAAAGATTCGTCGTTTCCCCCTAAATGAACATCTCAACTCGGAATTCTTTGTTCCTATCAAACCAAAAATATATAGCACAATGCACACTCTCCCATACGATACCTCAACGGCAAATGGAACCAAATTCGAATCCAAGAAAAAAAAAGGAAGTCCTTTCCAAAGCCCACGAACCCTCGGTCTCTCGACTGCCAGGTACCCAGGTACCCCCGCGAAATGACTTCATCGGCCGCTTTCGATTCCCACGAAACGCGATAAAATCCCGTTCCGCCCCTCCCAAAACAATCGGTCAACGGAGCAGAGTTTCCCCGCCGCTTCCCCAGGCCTAACGAAATTCCAGCGCTTTCTACCTGGCCCCCGACGCCGCGTCCCGTGGCTCGAGTTACAATAATAACCGTTCCACGGCGGAGGCGCATATATCCTGAGCGCGCATTCCGCCTCTACAAATCGTCGCTCGTCCATCATCATCGCATTACCCCCTCGATAAAGATTGAACGAACCGGGTCCGAGCGCTCGGCTTTTAGCGTAAATCAAGCGTACTTACGCTCACGACGCGCGTCCACCGCCGCCGCGCGGCAATCCTCTTCATCCTGCTATCCTTCCCGCGCGAGAACAGGACAAAGAACTACCAACAAGAAGAAGACTCGAGCGAACCAAAAGAGGAAGAAGAAGAAGGAGAAAAGGAAGAAGAAGAAGCGTAAGAAGATGGCGGTGCAAAAAGGGGGTGGCACGGGTGGCAGGGGGGCTCGCGAGTAGCCGCGAGGCGGGCGCTGCGTGCCGCCGCGACTCGTGAGAAAGATGAACGATAGTCGGATGGATACGTCAATACGCGTGCGCCATTAGCCGCGTTGCTTTTTGGATTTATTGCCGCCCCGTTCGATCCCCGATTTCTAATTGCACGCTCGCGATCCCATCCCCACCCCTCAGCGTCGCGCGGCTGGGTCCGTTGGCTTCTTTCACCGCGCAGGCGCGTTCCCATCGCTACTGCGCAGGCGCGCCAGCGCGGCGACTGCCGCGCCACGCCGCGGCGCTCCGTCGGTTTCTATTAAAATGAAAACGTCGAGAGACGCGCCGTGAAAAGGGGCTGCAGGGCGTTAGCGGAACGTGTAATTCACCGACACCCGACTGAATTATTGGCGTCGATCGAGTCAGATGCACGGCTGATCGCTGACCAAGTCGCAGGGATCTAGGTAGAGGGAAAATGTGTCCCGTCGTCTCCAGCGCGACCACGCTTCGGATTAATGCCTCGCCGCGCTAGCGAGCCGCTAATCGCTTAATTAGTCGCGCCTGGCCGTTCGCCGCGGACGCGAGGATCCAGTCGCGAGCTCGCGCGAGTCTCCATCGTCCATTGCCCGATCCGCCAGGCTACCACGGATTCCTCGAGATTGCCTCTCGGTTTAACGGTAATTTGAATAACCCGAGCCGGGAAATCGATGTGCTTTCGTCGGGAAAAATGCATGGGATCTGGCGGCTAGAATGCGCGAGAGAGGTTTAATAAGTTGCTTTCTTTGCCTGGCTCTTCTCCTTTTTTTCAGATACGCTGCGAGTGTACGTGCGTGTGGGTTAAGTAACGGTGCGGCGATATCGGTGGACAGTGTGCAATGCATAGGTAAATAAAGAAATTCGACGTGCCATGCGACGCCACTGAGCCTGGCCACTTGGCCAAATCAAAATGGCTGACGTAGAAGAAGATGGCTACACTTCCAAACTTAAAATTATGTCACATATCTCCTTTTCTTTTATAAAATTTCGTACATTCTGAGGGTACTTGGTTGTAGAAGATATAGTAAACCTCGTTTATGTACTACTAACATAAATAATACGGTTTATATACTTTTACTTACACGATAATACCTACATTTATGTCAACAGTCTGAAGAAAAGTACAAAATGAATTAGGATGCAATGTAAAATAAGGAGTGACGATTCGAATGCATTGGCGTAAACTGTTAGGACAGTTTATACTCCAAACTCATAGAAGACATGCTGTTGTCCAATGGGAAAATAAAATCAGACGGAATGAAATTGGAGTTGTCAAATTCGAAAGTTGTCTCTCCATATTTCCCTAGGATCAGAGTCACCACTATCCTCCATTTCCAATTTACCAGCTGTTCTGTGCCCCATAACATGGAAGGTCTTCAGAGTGCAAACGTCCAGGTCCGTTTCACGGCGTGGAAGGAATTGATTTTAATTGGAGACAGGCCGAGAGAGATGGCAGCACGGTCGGGAAGGAGAGAGCCGGATCGTTTCCATTAGAAAGAGGAGCCCGCAGGACTTGGTCTAAACACGCTGATAAGTAAAATTATCGCGGTGGCCGGGCGAACGTGCGGCAGGTTGACCCTGGGCAGCTCTATCGGCCACGACTTGGCTCCGGATTAACACTCGTTAGCTCGCTCGAGAGTCGCTATAATCGCTTAATTAGTCGCTGAGCGGCACCAACACGCTCCTCTCTCGGAATAATCGATTCTCCTCTACGTTTCTCATGGCGAATCGCGACGAAGGTTTCACCGCGCTAAATGCCGATCCCAGCAGCGAGATCTGCAATTATAATCGCGCCGCGCTGGACAGGTAGCTCCGGAGGACCGAGTTCCCGTTTGTCTGTCGAGGGCAGAGCGTTCTGGTCAGTGGGTCCTGGACTTTGGAAATTGGTAGTTTGGGAACTGACACTTCCATGATAGACGATATCTGTACTCTTTTATCTTCTGTTAGAATAGACTCTTTCATCTTATGGTCGATTCCCTGGACTGGGATCAAACGAGACCTTAGATTTGATTTGTCTATTGGTCTAACATCGAATTAGTCTTTGGACTTTGAAGATTAGCAGTGTGAGAACTGACATGTCTACGATGAAGAATGTTCCTCATCCTTCTGATCACATCTAAAACAATCTTGTTGGTCCATTAACTGGTCTCCTGGTCTCAGATCAAACGATTCCTCGAATTAATTAGTCTCCTGGGCTAGGATCAAATAATTCTTCAGATTTAGTTGGTCCACTGGTTTAGGATCAAATGAGTCCAGGAATTCATTAGTCTCTTGGCCTAGGATCAAATAATTCTGCTGGTTTAGGATCAAATGAGTCCTTGGATTAGTTAGTCTCCTGGTCTAAGATCAAATGACTCCTAAGATTTAATTCATCTCATGGCTTAAGATCGAATAAGTCCATGAATTAATTAGTCTCTTGGCCTAGGATGAAATAATTCTTCAGATTTAGTTGGTCTACTGGTTTAGGATCTAATGAGTCCTTGGATTAGTTAGTCTCCTGGTCTAAGATCAAATGACTCTTAAGATTTAATTGGTCTCCTGATTTAAGATCGAATGAGTTTCTGGATTGTGAAGATCAGCAGAGTCTAAGAATTGACACTTTCTCGATGAAGGATATTTTACACCTCCCTACACTCCCTAAAGTAGTCCTCCTAATGATTTTCACCCTTTGCTGGTCATTTAATTAGTCCTCAGCTCAGAGATCATATAAGTCTTTGGACTCTGAAGACTGCTAAACTGAGAACAGACACTTCTACCATGAAATTCACATTTCGCATTCAATTTCTTGCACCAAAAACAGTTTCACTGGTCTCCAACTTTCGTCGATCTCTCAATTGGTCACCTGGTCTAACATTACCACGTGACCCCGGGTTTTGACAGTGGATATTCAACGAAATGAGAATTCTCGCTCTATCGCTACTACTCTCATCGATCTCCACCGTTCCTTCGCCTGTTGACTATTGATTCAAGATCTATCTACAAGTCCACGTTGCGCAAAATTAGGATCAGACCAGCAAGCTGTCTACACGTGCACGTGTAGTTCGACCGGCTTGATTCTAGGATAACCGTAAGGCAAATAAAGGATTTCACTTTTTAGGCCTGTTCTCGTATGATTGATTTCTTCTGTTCTTATGGTTTTCGGAAGTAACAGCCACTTTCACGCGATCGCCTGGAGCTTTAGGCGTCAGCTATTTGGACGTTAGAATCAGAAGAAGTCTAATCACAGATTAGTGGCCTGGCGAGCGAAGGATTTCTCCCCGGACCGCTCCGTTTCAGAAATCTAATCTAGGTCTGTAATCTAAATATTTGATTACACGCATACATAGTCCACCACGCCAAACCACAGACGCGAATTACGCTAATACCGATTTATATATAGACCGTGTGCATCGCGTTTATAAATAATCGCACGAATTTTCTCTTTTCCAGGTCGACGAAAAATCCCGATCCGAGCACGTGTTGACGATCTGCCAGCTGAAACGAGTCCCCCGATTCGATCCGCGACGTTCTCTCGCGCGTTGCCTCGATTTTTCTCTGATACTTAAACGATTTCACGGAGATTGCCCGCGCGAATCCGATCTCGCGATCAGACGAGCGTATTAAGCGTTGATTAATACCCGGTGGAACATCTCATTCGCGGAAAGTCCTGGCAAAGAGAGGCCAACGCGTGTTCGCTGCTTAGGCTAGAGTGTTCGCTGCTGCGCGGGAGGAAAAAATACCCCCGACCTCTATTAACCTTCAATCTTTCACCTTTCGACAGACTATCGACTTCTGCGTACCGCTCGTCGATCATGCGCGACGTGCGAAGCACGATCGGCGCCTCGTGACTCTACACCTTTCCAGCTTTTTGCGTATTTCGTACACGAGGAAACACGTCGCGAGTCTCGCTAATTAGTCGGAGATTAGCTTGCCGAGGTTTTCCTATGGGGTTATGATCGGTTTCTTACGACGCCTACGAGCGATTTGCTGTAGTTGCATCGTGTTTGATGAAGTGGTATCTGTTTGTTGAGAAATATTTGCTTCGGGAGTTTTGATATTGATGTTTTGTAATAAGGGTACCTTTTTCTGGATAAAGGATATGGATTAATTTAGAATATTAGGAGAGCCTCGATCGATTTGATGTGGTTTGATGATGTTTGACGAAGTAGTGCATATATCTGTTGAGGATTATTTGCTTTGAGATTTCTAATATTGGTGTTTAGTAATAAGAGTGTTTTTCTGGACCAAGGGTATAAATTAATTTAGAATATTACGAGATCCTGGAACAATTTGATATGGTTTGGTGGTGTTTGATGAAGTTGTATCCGTCTGCTGAGGATTTTTTTATTTTTTATTTTTAATATTCCAGTCTTTCTGATCGAAGAGTATAAATTAATTTCGAATATTACGAGACCCTCGATCGATTTGATATGGTTTGATGATGTTTGACGAAGTAGTATATGTCTGTTAAGGATTATTTGCTTTGGGATTTTTAATATTGGTGTTTAGTAATAAGAGTGTTTTTCTGGACCAAGGGTATAAATTAATTTAGAATATTACGAGATCCTGGAACAATTTGATATGGTTTGGTGGTGTTTGATGAAGTTGTATCCGTCTGCTGAGGATTTTTTTATTTTTTATTTTTAATATTCCAGTCTTCCTGATCGAAGAGTATAAATTAATTTCGAATATTACGAGATCCTCGATCGATTTGATATGGTTTGATGATATTTGACGAAGTAGTATATGTCTGTTGAGGATTATTTGCTTTGAGATTTTTAGTATTGGTGTTTGGTAATAAGGGGGTTTTCTGGACGAAGAATATAAATTAATTTAGAATAGTGCGAGATCTTTAATCAATTTGATATGGTTTGATGGTGTTTGATGAAGTGTTATCTGTTTGTTGAGGATTATTTATTTGGGGATTTTTAATATTGGTGTTTAGTAATAAGGGTGTTTTTCTGGACGAGGGATATAAATTAATTTAGAATATTACGATTTGATATGGTTTGGTGGTGTTTGACGAAGTAGTATATGTCTGTTGAGGATAATTTCCTTCAGAAATTTTGATATTGGTGTTTCTGGTCGAAGGATATGGATTAATTTAAAATACTAGCAGATCCTTGATCGAATTGCTATGGTTTGATGATGTTTGACGGAGTAGTATATGTCTGTTGAGGATAATTTCCTTCAGAAATTTTGATATTGGTGTTTCAGGTCGAAGGATATGGATTAATTTAAAATATTAGCAGATCCTTGATCGAATTGCTATGACTTAATGGTGTTTGATGAAGTGGTATCTGTCTGTTGAATATTATTTGCTTCAGGATTTTTAATACAGGTGTCGGATTAATTTAGAATATAGTTTGTTGCAAGGTTTCTCGATAGAAGTGTTTGTTAGCTACCTGTATGAGGAATTACGAGACAGAGAGTGCATGATGGATAGTAATCGAGTTTCATTTTATTTTTAATCCTGTTGTTAATACAGAGATACTATTAAGCGAAGGAAACAGGTTCTGCAAGCTGTCCCCGTGGAAAAAGTTTGGCACTCGTAAGTACGAAATGATTTATCATTTTTAATAACAGTGTGCCTTGCGATAAGGAAAATAAATTCTACCAACTATCGAGCAATAAATTCCAAATATTTTGATCATTCTTTCAACGTTCATAACATTATCTATGAATAAAATAAAATTTCCAGGCTGAAGATATTATACGGATAAATTAGTATGCAGGTACGTGGGAAATCCGGGATATTCCCATAGGAAGGAAACAAAAATTCTACAAACCGTTGAAAAGAAATTATCAAGCAATAAATCTCACATATTCGTCCCATTTTTAAAAAAATATCAATAATCTCCCACCAAAAAAGAAAAGAAAAAAGGAAGGAAGAAAATTCCCACGCCTTCGCAACATACTTCACCAAAAGACACCCAACCCCGCTATTTTTAACACGAACAAAGCGCCCGCGAAAAAAGAAAGCAAACCTCGGCAACCATAACCATAAAGAGACATTTCGGTAAGTGTCTAAAGCGATTCTTAGCACGCGCACACATGCTCGGCGCATAGTCGCAGTTTAGCAGTGAAAGGGTTAAGGTCCCACGGCCTTCGAGAAACCATACGGGAGGCTCAGCACGCCAACAATGTACGCCACGCGATAAACGGAAAACCGTAAATAATAGCGGCTGCAACACGCACATACACACACACACACACTGCACTGTCGCACGCAAATCTCAATCCGATGTGCCAAAAACGAGCGCCATAAATCCTGCACCCGGGGGAAAAAATCGGAAAAAAGAAGCGAACCATCGAGATCTCTCATCGCAGTCCCAATTCTTATCAACGCAATTTCCCTCGGCTGAATAGCGGTTTTCTATCGAAACTTTCCATCGTTGCACTCATCCGCTGACCCCACACGCGTCGTCCCGACGTCGCGGCCACGCCTCGGCGTTATCCGTCGATCGTCCCGGATGGATCCCGTCACGGAAACGCGCTACCGTGTGGATCGTTGAGCGCGGAACGATCGTGCCGGGTGAACGAAACCGGGCGAAAGGGAAAACGCGGCCTGTGAGGATGATAGGCTAGCTAGCGCGGCTGGGAAACTCGACGATAGCATTAGGCCCCGGCGAAAGGGATAGGGGCGGGGAGGAGGTGGATGAAAAGCCGCGGAGGTAATTTGCGAGATGAAATTGTGGGCGGCGGTCGTTTCAAATGTTGGAGTTAGGAAGAAGTAATTTGTCGACGACCTGGATAGCTCAATTGTGGAAGGGTCAATCGTCCGGCAAATGGGGGATCCGGATTCCTCCATGGTAGATGGATCTAACCATTTCAGGATAGCAGAATGCTTCTTGGAAACGGGGTCGATGGTCAGGATGTTATTACGTGGTCAACTTTTTCAATGATTTTGTAAATTATGGTTTTCCGGGCGACATTGTGCTGGAAATTGGGAAATCTGAATTTGCTTTGGGATTCTGTGGCCTGTGGGTTGGCTGGTTTTGAATATCATTGATTATAATTAGCTGGGATTAGGATGCATAAGGATAATTAGGATAATTATTATTTGGATTGGGATAAATAGGTGAAAGGAATTAGAAATTTTTTATAATAATATTGCACCGACAAATTTTCGATTTTCTTCCAATTTGTAATATTCAAATTATTCTATCATCCTCAGTTCCCCAAAAATGTGAGTTTTTCTAAAAATGCACGGTTTTTCACTAAAATGAAGTATTACATAGAAAGTAGGAACGTTATGCGGTTCATTATTGTTTTGCAAGTTAGGTGAGAGAATCTAACACTCTTTACTTTCCGCGAAATGCTTCTTTTTGGCCAAAAATACAGAGGAAATAAAAATATTTTGACATACGTATACGTATCATGGAAATTTATCCTATGGAAGTACGAATGCAATAATAGTTTATAAAAGATGTATGAATTATCAAATATGTTATTAATAACAAATTAAAACTGTCAATAACAAATTGCTCGAAGAATAAATTTATAATAGAAACGAAAAAATCAGGAAATTTTTGGTCATTATAGAAGACATGTCATTATTAACGAATCATCGACTATATATAGATCATGCAAGCTCTTCGAAGCTCTTTTGCAGGTTTCTATTCGGACTGGGCAGACCTACCTCAATGAGCCTGGTTCCTGGTACCAAGGGAGTGGTCAATGGTCTATGGTCTATGGTCAATAGTCAATGGTCAATGGTCAATGGTCAATGGTCAATGCTCAATGAGTCAGTATATATTATATATTGCATATCTATTGCGTGTGCGCATGTGTGCGTGTTTCTTTCTTTCTCTAGAATTGTTTGATTTTCCAAAGAATAATTTTTGAAGAACGATACCAAGCAAAGAGCTACGCACCAAGTTTAAGATATTTCCTGTTTACTGCAAAATTTTCAATGCTCCTCTCGAAGTTTGTCAAGAGTGAGGAGCGAGCAGTTCGCACGAGACAGAAGATAATACCTCACTAGGTGAGGAAAACTTTCTCAGAAATCCTCATCTCGATCTCACCCAAAAGTATTCCGTAGGTATATAAGGCTTAGTCAGCCACACTCGCCAGTGTGGTCTAGAATCCGCGGGGCTAGTTCGTGCGTGGCTAATGCGCTCGATCCAATCGGCCAGGTGATAACCATAATCACGTAGCAGCTCGGTGTACCGAACGTGTCCGTGCAGACTGCGTGGATCGCGACCATACTCGTCCATGTGACTGTTGCAGTCTGTCATAATTCAACTCTGTATTTAACAATTATCAAAATTCTGTCTACCTCTGACCAACTGATAGTCCCACTAAAAATCAATTTCGCCAAAAATAATTATTCTCAACAATTATTAAAACTATTCCACTTCTACCAGACTAAGTGACTGTCTCCTATAACTCCCTGTTCATGCAAAACCAAATTTTCTAACAAATTTTCTCAGAAACGAAGAACAATGATCCAGAGAACGAGATATCCTCTTCGGTTTTATAATTCCTGCGTTACCTAATCCACTCATTCTCATCTCAGCGCATCCCGAGGTGGAAGCAACGACGGTCCCTCCAGGAGGAAGCAACGATGGCGACTCGACGATTTATTCCAAGGCCACGACGCGAAGAGTGGAGAACCCAGGGCCCCGATGGAACGAGCACCCGCCTTTCTCCGTTTCCTCAGAGCTCTCTGGCATTTTTCGCCTTCGGACGTGCCGCACTCGTTCCTGTCGATGCAGCCCCCATGGCGGGTCCCACGCCCGCGCGATCCTCGTTATTTACGAGTAGAAACGGAGGGTCGAGGGCGGACCCAGAGCTTGTCTGACGCGGAACGGGATCAAGCTACTAATTGGCGAGCGAATTTTAATCGGGCAACGCGCCTCTCGATGCGCAATCTTGTCTCTCTCAGCTATGGGAAAGCGCGTGTTCTACATTTCATATATAAGCCGTTGTATATGAATTTCCATACACCATGGATACTCTTCACCGTCTCATCCGTGAGACTATCTATTCGCTATCTTGCACAATGGGCTACCGTGAAATTGTCTGACTGATCAGTTGAGAGTTGGTACAACTGGTGGTGAAGTGGAGAGGGGATTTTTATGGTGTTTGATGAATCGTAACCAGCAAATTCGATGAGTAGTTAATCGATCGTCATTCATGACATGTTTGTTATAGGTGTTACTGGCTATAGGATCGTACTTATTCATCCTTGATACAATAGGGGATCGTGGAAATTGTATGGGGAATTTTTATTGCGCTCATTTCGATGGTAATCTGAGGGCTGATTAGTTGATTAACTGAATATAGCAGGAAGTGAATAAATGTGAATAAAAAATAGATAAAGAAAAGCGAATAACTGAATAAAAGTACATATTTTTGATCAACCACTTCTATTTGAATTAATTAAAAGTATCAGGGGAAAACGAATATGAATTTACACAAGATAAATTGGACAAAAGTAGACTCGATAACTTTGAAAATTTATCTAAATACAATTAAAATAAAAATGAATTCGTGGAATTACAAATTCTCCTAAATAAAATTAAACGAAATTGAACTCCTCGAATTAACAATCCTATCAAATAAAATTTAACAGAAATAGATTTAATAAATTAAAAATGCTTAAAAACGAGGTCGAATAAGAAGTAGACATCAGTGACAAACGAATATAAATTTATAGAAATTAAATTGGACAAAAGTAAACTCGATAACTTTGAAATTTATCTGAATACAATTAAATTAAAATAAAAATGAATTCGTGGAATTACAAATTCTCTTAAATAAAATTAAACGAAATTGAACTCCTCGAATTAAAAATTCTAACAAATAAAACTCAACAAAAATTGATTTAATAAATTACAAATTTCCAAAAACGAGGTCGGATAAAAAGAAGATATCAGTGACAAACGAATATAAATTTATGAAAATTAAATTAGACAAAAGTAAACTCAATAATTTTTCAATTTATCTAAATAAAATTAAATTAAAACAAGAATGAACTTCTAGAATTAAAAATTCTAGCAAATAAAATTCAACAGAAATAGATTTAATAAATTACAAATTTCCAAAAACGAGGTCAGATAAAAAGAAGACATCAGTGACAATAGCAAAAATAAATTTACAAATTTCCCTGTTCGATACCAACATATAAGGTGTGGCCAATTGCATTATATTATAATAAATGTGTCACGATCTACTTAATAAAATACAACTCGACATTTAACACATTGAAACACGCGTCTTGTGTACCAATAAGTGATAATGAGAGAGGGAGTATTAAATCAACGTGATATTTAATTAATGCATATCGCGATCGACTTCTTAGCCATTGCTGCAAGATATCACCGAATCCGATAATTTTCCTGTCGTTATTCTCGCTTTTGTTCTCACCACGAGATGTCGCTGAAACTGCACTATCGTTTCATTGCAATTCCTCGTGAAAGCCGTGAACGTCGTGGTGGTAGAAAATTGGCAGCCACCGATATGGAAGTGAAAAGCAGGATATTTTCAATCTCCTCGAAACACCGATGGCGGCCGATTTTTCAGGCTCGGCCACGATTTTCCGAGGAAACGAGATCGCCGCGGCGTTTCGAGGAACTGCTCGTTCCAGGAGCGCAGATCGGTGATAAGAGCAACCGATAACGGGGCTTCGATGGGTGGGCGTACGTTGCGCTGGCAGCAGCGATCGAAAGTATCTCTTCCAGTTATATTGATCGCCGATCGAGCGTCGGGACCCGGCGACTGCTCGATATTCTGCTCTCCGAGCGACTCGCTGGAGTAGAAAGAAAAACGATACCGGTGGCGTGGCGGAAAAATCCTCGAAAGTAGATGCAGAAAGGGAAAAAACGGGGAAAAAGAGACCACCAAAAACGTGGTCTGATTCTAAAATTGCCTAAAATAAGAATAGAGTTATTTCATATAATCAGGATAAACCCTGGAGTATACAAAATGAGCATAAATTAATAATAACTATACACACGATGAAACATGTGACTAGAAAATATAAAGAAATTCTCAAAAAGAAGAAAAAAGAAAGAAACCCTCGAGTATACAAGAGAGACATAAATTAATAGGAACTAAACACACGATCAAACGTGTCACCAAAAAAAAAAAGAATAAAAATAGTGATATTTTATAAATATAATAAAGGTAAACCCACGAGTACATAAAAGAAGCATAAATTAATCACAACTTAGCACACGATGAAATATATAATCAAAAAGTATGGAGAAATTTAAAAAAATAAATAAATAAATATGGTGATACCAAACTGCTAGTGTATAACGTTCAAATATACCCCGTGTTTTGCCTCGTGTGTCCCACGATCGCGATACACTGGGACCGACGTTGAAGAACGGCGTACAGGTGTGTAGAGAGAAATGGAATCTATCTTACAAACGCGATGTTGGTCCGCAACAAACAAACGAACAGGCACTCGTTCGCGTGTTGCCGCTTATCGGCGCAATTAACGCGGCGAATAAGTCATTGCGAGGCAACCGAGCCCCGCGAGATGTCGCGGCACGGAGATCCGACGGCCAGATAATTATTCAGCCGGTCGGAGATGGCACGATGGTATCGATACCGAACCCGATCGTTCCGCTCGTCGAAACCCGTTCCTTCTGTTTTTGCGCTTTGCTTATCATTGAAACGCTCCGGCGCGTGGTGCACGCTGTATCGAACACGCAGCGTAGCTTTATTACAGTCTAAACTCCAACTGGGAGTGCTACGGTGACTGCTAGACCAGCGCAGAGTACGGTTAATTTCAGTCCAGTCGAGATCGTGAGTCGATGTCGGGGCGCGTGGAGAGACCGGGTAGAGGGAGTGGGGAGAATGCGATTGGAGTCGGAGTGGGAGAATGTAATAGGACTAGGAGTGGGGACCGTGGCCTTGGACCGTGCTTGATTTCGCTGTGCAGCTGTCGGAGGGTAACTTTCCTTTGACGCTTCAAGACCGCTCTTTGCTGACTTTTGGCAGCGACTGTAATTAACCCTCTGCACTCGGCGACACTTTCGCTATAGAAAAATAATAATTCGAAGACTTTCTCACATAAATTCGAGGATATTTTTAAAATTGTAAATAAGAAATCGCAATGCAAATTAAGAAATGCAGAATTATTTTACTTCTACATTGCACGCATTGTTCGGTAATTGTAAATTTGATATATTAATTAACAACGATCTTTAAAATCTAATTAAATGGCGACTGAGTGTGCAAAGGGTTAAATCTATGCAAAAACGATTTCTTAAAAATATTCCTGAATTATTTCCGTCCAAAAATTATAACAATTTTCGATATTTGAGTGGTGATGCACATGTAAGATTTACTTAAAATTGAATGCTTTCCTAATCTACAGTTTTTCGTAATTAAATCGCAATGCAAGAGAGTTGACTAACTTACTATACTTGCATACCACCAAAATACGACGAAATTCTAAAATTTTCATACAATTGTGATGAACTAAAATTAAACGCTTTTCGAATATTCCACTTTAGGCAACTAAAGACAACAATAATCGTCTAAATCCGACTCTCTTTCACCCTCTCGGATTTTTCCTTCAGCGAAATCGCGGGAACTCGAGTGCTAGACCACGCAGAAGCCAGAAACGGGCAAGAAAAATTGTCATTAATCACGGTAAGGAGGATGTAAGAGCAATGGAAACCGGTAACGGATTAGAAACCGGACAGAAAGGCGCTTCTACTCGATCGTTTCACCCTCCGTCACGCTCGATCCGCGATCAACGCGCTTCCGATCCCACGTCGCGGCGTTCCCGCCGATTTATTAGCCCGCCATGAATCGTACACGGACGCTAATTGCGCCGGGCGATACCAAAGCGTCGGCGCCGCGACGGGAAGCAGTTAAACGTGGCCAGGCAAACGCGCCGTGTCTCGCCGGCACGCACGTAGCAATTACGCCGCGCGGATTATTCGTCGTCGCGCGGCTCGTAAACGTCCACCGCGGAAAATCGTTCCCGGCCGGCCAACAGTGAAAATCGACAAAATTAATCCGGGTATTTACGATCCCTCGACGGATCCTGTGTCGAGCTGGCCAACACAAGACGTCGGGAGCTTTATGCCATTCGCGAAGACGAATCGGCACGTTGTGGGGGACCCTTAACCCTTTGCGGTTTCGAGAACTCGGAAGCCTCGAAGCTTTGGTCTTAACATTTATTTTGCATGTAATCTTTAGAGAAAAGTGATTTTCTGACACGAGACTTCTTTTTCCTTCTTTGCAGGTGTAATTCCAATGAAATAATTTGTATTTATGAGGAATTTTCGAGGAAATGACACGATTTCTAACCTAACCTAAACTAAGAAACTACAACTATTACAGACGGGAATCGAACCTCGGATCTCCATCATAAGAATTTTCGAATGTTGGCCTTAGACTACAACTCCACTTAACCTAACCTAACTTAACTTAACCTAACAATTTCAAAATTCTTTTAAGGATGCACTGTATTATCCGTAATATGTTATATGGAAACGTGATTTTTGGAATTTAGGGTGATATGAAGCACGTGTTATTAGGTATGAGTGAATGTGTAATATAATGGTAGTGTAATAGTAAAATATTAATATGGTAACAAAATGTTACGAGAAATCTGTCTCCGATACGTTGCGTGACGTCATTGAAGGTGCATCCTAACCTCAAAGAAGAACGCGAGTCGCATGGCCAGCCATTAGCTCGATATCGCATCGATCATCGAATCTGTCGATGACCCCCGAGATAATTAGTCGCCGAGGCAGCTATCGAAAGCGCGCATTTATGCTGGCGTACTTCTCGGAACACTCGTGATCCTACAGACGAACGTCTCGTCAGCTGATCGTGAGTGTTTACAACTACGGTCGGCGACCCCAGGACCGGTTACTCGTTTCACGCTATTCCCGAAGTGTATTTGAAGAAATCAATTCTGCGAATAAGCGATCGGAGAGTCAATATTTGGAAGCCTCTCAGCATCATCGACCACGAAAACGTGGGAACACCCAAAGTGCGAAAACACGTGACAGACGTAGAATATGTAAATAAACTCGTAGAGTAGACGAGAGAAATCCGTGTTATCTCTCCCCCACTCCTGCAGTAGTTGAAGAATAAAAATTAGCAGATAGAAGAGAGACTTGAATCAATAATGTACTATATAGAGTCGACAGATGGCAGCACAAGGGATAAATCTTTCTGATAGGTGTTGAGAAAGGAAGAAAATAAAAATTGTGTAAAGAAAATGAAATATTATCTGATGATAATAAGAGTCTTGAGTTAGACAAATTATCCCTAAAATGTAAAAAATATAGTCTGATAATTAATTACACTTTGCATAAATTGAATAAAGTTAATACGACATTAAAATTGTTTATTGCTCGCTGCAATAAAGAAATTAAAAATTAAAATGATTCTAAAATAAGATCCATGATTTTTCCATGAAGATATCCATGAGATAAAAGTACCGAATTAACGAGATCATCTACCGGCATTCAAAATTCGCGCCAAAAGAATTAAATCTCGCGCGACCACCGAGATACGAAGACCAAAACGACAATATAGGAGGTTGCGGGCTAACAAGATCCCCTGTCGCGTTCAAAAATGGCGGCACGGGATTTGAAGCGTGTATACATATATATTATCGATATAGATCCTGTCTCATTAAGCGGTTCGAGCCTGACGATTTCATCTTTCATGCCGGCGATTAGAGAGATCGAGCAGCCGACAATAAGTCCCGTAACGAGGCAACAAAACGATCACTATGACCGCGATCGTCTGATTAATAGAATCCTCGATCGCGCGATAATTCGCCGTTTGATTAATTCGCCGATTATTCCCCGATCGGTTCGCTACAAAACACCGGTCTCAATCCGATTGATCCAAGCACGCGGTATCGCGTCACTGATTGATCAGATAATAATTTCTCGGCCGTTCAGAGAGGTCGCAGCCACTCGAGGGATCGACGTCTCGCGACGCCTCTCGACGTTTTTACGAGGAGCTTGAATAATTGAACGAAAGCGCGTATAACGTCGATTTCTGAAAGCTAACTAAAAGCTTGGAAACTACGTAATAAATGGAATTCGAAAATTGCATTGAATTTGAAAGAGAATCTACCTTGGGAAAAATTTGGAAAAATAACGTTTAGGGAAGTTAATGAAAGTGTCTTTGGATTATCCTTATGGTTTGGATATACTATGCATACTATGGTTGAATATGGTGCAATTATTATTGTAGATACTGTTTTGAAGAAGGGAGGTTGAGAACCACTGTATTATGGTACATTATGGCGATTTTGTAATAATAATTGTATATATCATTCCCAAGATTATATCATAGCTAACTATTCCTAAATAAAGATAATTCCTATAATAAAGATAACCAAATATGTAAAAAGCACTAGGCACCTCCAATCTAGGGAACCCTAGGACTCCATATAAATCTCCTTAATTTTCACATTAAATCGCAGTCCATATCATTTTAAAAGTAAAAAATCAGACTATACAGTGTAAATATAAATTCCTCAGATTATCAAAATCTCTATACCAACCCCACCCCCATCCCCCACCCCTCCATCTAGGATTCTTAATTTATTCAAAACCAAAATTTTAGTCCGTTCTATGAATCATGATTTAACAAAAGAAAATAGTACATTTCACAAAGCATCGGAACACCATCTACCCCCACTACTCACGAAACCAGCACACCGAACCAATCCTGCAAACATCGTGATCCCAATCGATCCGAGGCAAATCCGCGAACAAAACCAACTACATGGGCAAATGAAATTTCGCAGAGCTGAAATTCCAAAGACCCCAATCCTCTCGCGATCAATCCTCGGCCAGACCAATCCTCTCGCGATCGAGCGCGTTCCACGGGATCATCGATCATCCGTGAGAGATCGGGAACGCGGGGCGTTGAGTAATATCGCGTGACAGTAAAATGGCCGCTTTCTCGGCGCGAGGGTTCCCATAGAATCGGGCATCATCGCTGGCCGGCAATTAGCGGCGTGGAAAATTCGCGGGAGGAATAATGGCGGCGGGCGAGGCGCATCGATCGACGAGGAATTATCGATTGGCCTCGGCGAAACCTTAAGCCGGACAGCCGTTGGCTTGGGATCTAGGTCGTACCCTGAATTCTGCCCGCGGAGAGCTTTGCTCCGCGCGTAATTGCTCACGTAGCCGAAGCGTGCGCCACCTAAAACGACGCCCGAATCCCCGTGTGATTATCGAGTATGGGAAATTACAACGTTCCGTCCCGGTGCGTGCATTTACCGGTTTTAATCGCCAGCCTATTATTGGCCTCCCTTCTTCGGCTTCCTCCTCGGTTCTCTGCTAAGTGTGACGACACGGTCTCCACTCGGGTTGCTTTTTGGAAGAGACGATGTTGTCAGGTTGTTTTCTAAAACGAGCGAGTTGCGAGGATGCAACAATAGTGAGAGAGGATAGATGAGAAGCGTAGGTTAGGTCTGCGATGAATTTCGAGATGAGAGGTTAGCACGAGTGAGGAAACAAGGCCTGCGTGTAATTACAGATAAAGTAGTGCCTATTTTAGCAAATTCTTGGGAAGGAGCGAGCTTCAAGCGTACTGACTGAGATGGACTGTAAGAAGAAGCTTGACACAGATCAATCATGAGAGAAGATGGATGAGAAGAGTAGGCTATGTATAGTGAATTTAGAGATAGGATTTTAGGTTAGCAACGATAGGGTAGAGTGAGGAAACAAGTAATTATAGAAGGAGTTCATCAAAAAATTAATTTTAACGGCACAGTAGTGCCTACTTTAGCAATTCCTTGAACAGAGATCTTGTTTCAGTGCCTCAGATACACGTATCTCCAATTCCCTTCAACTGAACTCGGGGATGCCCACGACGCATACGAATCCCATAACACGCAGCTACTTTGAGTAATAATTTCGATTGAGGAAGCTAAAGTGAGCACTGTTGTGTATTTAGGAATCAGTGTCTACTCCTTCCATGGATATCTGACATTGATGAACGGTTTATTCCAAAGCGAAAGCCAGAGCAAGGTGTCTGTAATCAGACAGCAGCCAAACTCTATGATCTTCTCATGGAGTGATCAAGATTGGGGTCCTAACTTTCAGGGTCGAATCGTCAAGTGACTCTCTGGTGGGTCTATGATGAGGTTACGAAATGACAAGGGTTCAGGTCCTAACTTTATGGATGAGATCAGCGAGTGATATTGTTAGGGGTCTATGATGGGTCTATGATGAGGTTATGAAGGGACAATGTGAGGGCAAGAGCGTGGAGTAATTTTGTCAAGGACTCCTGGTGGGTCTATGACGAGATTGCGAAGGGATTATGCTGTTTGAACTGGATACATTTTAGGACATAGATAGGCTGCTGTCGCTGCTACCTAACCCTAACACACCCTTATGGGTTACTCCAATTGGCACATTTTCCAGTCATGGCAATCTCAATTTACTCTTATGATAGGATCTTGATGATTCATCATCTATAGTTGGAGCTTTCGCTCTTTGTGACATTTTTATCAGACCTAAAGGAATTTAGGAAGATTCCTTAGGCCAGAGGAAGTAGCACAACTAGGAGACCAGTCTTTGCAATGATTAGAATACCTAATACACAGACTATCTCCAAGTATCTAGAAGAACAGCCCAATCAAACAACCATCAACTATGATCTCACTCTGATCCAGGACTCACTAACCTCAAGAAAACAAAGCTGTGAGTTTGGAAATAGCTTGTTTCCAACTGACCAGGCAGCTTCCAGCTAGGAATTAGACTCGTCGGTTCTCTATTGAAGCCAGAATTTTTCCAGGCCTCGCTGTCTCGTCGATAGATGAATATATCAAAGAACTTGATATAAATTTTCCACTGAAAATTACGTTCGCGTGTAATCATAAATTGAAAGACTAACGAGCCGCGACTAATAACGAGCAGGCCGTGAAGAGGTCTTTAATTATCGCCGTTCGTGGCCAGCACAATGAACAGGGTACCGCAAACCGTGCATAGGTAATTAGTCTGATGCCTGGCCGGTGTATAAACGCGGCCATTATCATAACTCGTCTTTATCCGCAACAGGGGGACGTAAATTTTCGTCGATCTCCGCGGCTGATAAATTATCGCGACCGGAGGATTCTTTCTTCGACGTCGTGGACTATGTGGTTCACCCACGCGAGATGCCAAGACCTGAGAGATACCAGGGATGTCTTTGGGTACGACTCATTCCGGTTAGCAGAGACATTCCTTCGCGGAGTCGAGCTTTGATCGCGTGGAGGATGATTTAGCAGTAGGTACCGTAGTCTATTCGCATAATTTTCTTGTCCCCGATGTCTCGCTGCCAGCCACGGGCATTCGAATGAAAGCAATAAAGTTCCTCGGGATAATTCGTTTGTAACTCACGTCACTCGTAATTTTTGGCAGCACTGTAAATTTCTTCGTTTTCAGTCCCAATGGCGACTATTTTTCTCTCCGACGTGACGTCTTTTATGTAAATTCTGATTTAATATCGGCACGGGTGACTTTAAATGATTCGTGGATGATTTGTGAAAATTAAACGAAGGTATCTCGAAGCTCGGAGTCCATTAGGCAGACCTCGGGTATTTATATGAAATTGTGAAAAATGGGGAATGGCGGGACGAAAAAATTTGTAGGCATCTGAGATCTTTGATAGTCTGAAGACTTCCGAGTAACTCGTTCACCGTAATAATTGGAGATTTAACAAAATGGCGGCGCGAATCGATAAATAGGTTAGGTCTAGGAAGAAGCAACGCGTCCACCGACCTGTATCATGTATTCACGATTCACCTAGAACCACTATACAGGAAAAATTAATATTTCTATACACGTAAAATAATTTTTGTACCACGAGAATTGATTTTGGTCGAAAAATTAAGTATATTTTTAAATTTCCTGCCACCGTTTCAAGTATTGCATCTGACACTCAAGCTTCCCTTTTCAATTATAAAATCCTTCATCCCTGATTCACCCCTAATAAACCAAATTTTCAAAATATTAATCAAAATATCGAACAATTTTTTGGTACACCTACAGAAACTTTTAAAAATATTTTTAATATATCTACATAATTTCTTCCATCCTATTTCATGACTCGATCTCGTATGGAATCGCAGGATACGTATATAGAATAGGATGCAACGGCGTAAATAGGAAATAAAAAATAAAAAGGAGGATTCTTAACCTAAAATCGACGAATTTATTCGTACAGCCAATAGCGGAAGTCAATTGCCGGGAAAAGGGGATGCCCAGGTGCCCTGGGCCGCTCCACTAGTTCGAGATCAAGCTAAATCATCTAATTCATGCTCGAGCACACGAGCGCGTAATTTAGCCGAGGGAGCTTGCACGTGAAAGCGGCCCGCTCTTTGCGCTCGCTCGTTCGACAATAAAGATGTTTACGGAGCCGTTGACCCGGCCACTTCGATAATCTTCTACGATATTCCACGGTTACGCGAAAAGTTCACGGGTAATCGAGCACTAGATACAGGCCTGGGATTAATACTCCTTGGACCAGCCAGAAATCGTGGGTCCGATAATTGGCTTCGGTTCCCATTCGCTAATAAACATCTTTGCTCCGTGCACTATCGAATCGAAATTACATGAATTCTATGGTGCCCATAGTGTAGTATTTTTACCCTAATGTTCATTCCACGAGCATAACAGTTTAAAGCAAAAATATATTTTCGAATTTTAATTTAAAATCAAAATCTTTGTAATATCGAATACCTCAGTTGACAGTGAGAAATTTGATATTATGGGAAATTCTCACTGTGAAATTTAGTTGACAGTGACTTGGCAAATTAACCCATTTGCATCATGGCTCTACTTAAGGTGCCGTGTTCAGGCATCAGCGACGTTCAACTGACAACAAGACCGTATCACCGCGCGCGTATCAGTTCCATTTGCATCATGGCTCTACTTAAGGTGCCGTGTTCAGGCATCAGCGACGTTCAACTGACAACTAGACCGTATCACCGCGCGCGTATCAGTACCTACTCATAATGGCAGTTAAAAGGATTTTCACGGCAGAAGTAAAACTTGTTAAGAATATAATGAACCGATATAGACGAGATGCTCACAAAAGGGATCAAACGTGATCTGTGGCATATGAAGAATATTCAGCAACTGGTAATGGAAAAAGTCAGCTCGCGGATTATTCCGCGCTCGGTGATATGCGACAGTCATGGCTCGCGGAATATTCCGCGCTTGGATGCAAATGGGTTAAAGTTCCTTCAAAGATCGAACAGAATATATGCCAACGAGCGATATCGAATAAGACATAATGATCGATCAACCGATCCTGAAGAGCGATGTTACTTATCAGCAGTATCATTTCGACGTGGATTGGCGGCGCCACTTAATCCAATAATTTACGAGCGCGCTGCAATCCTCCCGGTCACGTGACTCGGCCGATGAGTTCGAAATTGTACCACGGATAACTCGGGCGAAAAGTGAAAACGGCGGTTAATCGACAGGCAGAATAATGTTTTTATCCCCGCAGCTCATTGCTCGATTACCATCCGCGTGAAAACGGTGTGGCACGCCCACCGACCAATTACCCCCGCCATCTAGCCTAATCACTTCGTCGTGTACTCCTTATCGACGCGTATCCCACCGACACCCCCTCTTTGGGCCCGTTCATCACGCAGCGACCGACGGAATAGAGATTTCTCCCGCGCCGAGGTGCAATTTGCGGCCTCATCCCCGATTCGTGACAAGGAAACGGCAACGAAATGCTAATAACTCGGTGCGGCGCTCGAACGGGCTATATTCGATTTAATCGCGAGGCCAGAGCCTGTGTTTTGCCGACCGCGGTGGAAATCGAAGCGAGATGGAACGAGGGCGTGTGTCGGCGATGTTTCGCGATCGTTCCGACGCCTCCGAGCGAGGAAACGGCCGCGCAATGGGTCGGCCAGCGGTCAGCTTCCACCGCCGGCCGCCAGAGGTGGCCACCGTCGGCCGGCCACTGCCCGCCGTCCCAGCTGACCATCTGTGTACGCCGCTTTTGGACCAAGCGAGACTGCCTCGCCAACTACGGGATTACAGTTAACCTCTTCGGGCTCTTTTCGATGACAGTGCGCAGAAGGACGCACGTGTGTCTAGTTGAGGTTAGGTTCGGGCTCGAGTTCGAGCTAGGGGCAGTTCAAACCCCGCTAGGGGGGTTTTACTTGGAAAAAATCTAACATAACCTCTTCCACTTCACAGGAAGACCTGGGTATCTTTGGAAAATTTTTTCCATGTGAAACAATAGGTTTGGATTGGAATTTGAATCGATGGGGTGGAAATGGATTGTTGATTGATCAATCCTGTCTTCGTGTGAAATGTTCTACTGTAATGTATCATAGTTATTCGTATAATAATTTTAAACGTTGTGATTATGCACTAATGGAATATTTATAATTAATTATGTGGTACGATAATTCAGAATGTTTTTTAATTTTGTATTACGAGATACGTAAAAAACTTGGTTTGATATTAAATAAATTACGACTGGTTTGATTATGATCGCGACGTTAAGTAACGAAGACGACAATATCAAATCACGATCTAGAATATAAAAAATGCATTATTCCGCGATAATTACTTGGATAAAATTCGCATACCGTGAGTACGAGTCGACTAAAATACTGAAGTACAATCATAAATCTAAATCGTAGCTATATAAATTAATTAATAATTGTATAAATTAAGGAAGAATA